>NC_084987.1:4622512-4785012 GCF_963691925.1 Scomber scombrus | reverse complement strand
CAGGTAATATTGCAGTATGTCCATGGTTCCTGCAGCAGTCTCTTCACCACCATGGGGAAGAAGCTGTTTGAGTCTGTTTGTACAGGCTTGCGTTACTCCGAGCCTGCCAGACGGGAGTTTGGTGAACAGAGAATGACCTGGGTGACTTTGGCCCGTCTCGACTTATTCAGTATCAATTCATTGTTCTGTTATGTTTTCAATTAACTGATTGTTTACTTTATAAATTGTCAGGAAATCATTAAAGAAAAGTTTTTTAAAAATTGTTTAAAAATTCCATTCAAATGTACAACAGCTGTACTTCATCTTCACAACAGTCTAAAATAATTATAATAAATGATTGATCAGTCAACAGAAAAAATAATCTGCAACTGTTTGATAATTGATTAATTATTTATAATAAGCACATTTATTGATATTGTAAAAAAAAAAACAACAACCATAAAACAGATAAATGCAGCAAATCCTCAAATTTAAGAACCTGGAACTTGCCAACATTTGCATTATTGCTTTGATGAATAATCAGAACAATAAAAAAATTGTTGATTAAATTTACTTTGATGGTCTAATTAATTTAAATGTAGTTAATGGACTGATTTAGAATGATTGCTTTAGATTAAAGTTCTGTTACTGATAGTGGGGCTAAAAAGGCCAGTGATATAAAATTATACTTCATGGTAATCTGCCGACTACATTATGAGGTTTATATTAGATAATCTTGTGTGCAAAATGGATATTTATTAAAAGTATTATGAACCAAATATCCCACAAAAAAGCCAAATTGAAAGAGGTTCATCTTCTGGAAAACATGACTCAGAAACTTTCATAGCAATCTGCCCAGTAGATTATCTAAACAACTAAATATCTCAACAATTACAATTAGAACAGTTTTTACATTAAATTGTGTTCTCACATTGACGTTACCATGACGATGAATCCTAATAACTTTGAAAATCCCCTGACTTTTCTTCTAGTGTCACCATTACAATTACTTTAGTAGTTTACAGTATAATCACTATAACTATCTGATGAATAGTTTGCCAGGAAATTTGGTCAGTTTGGTCTAATACTGACTCATGATTCCTCCTTTGGGAACCATAAATACGTTGTATGTTTAATTCCATGGAAATCAGACTAATAGTTGGTGAGTAATCTTTTGCCCTCATCCTCTGGCCCTACAGCTAACAGGACAAACACAGTGTGGGCTTTAAATGCACCAAAGCACAGACCGAACATCTGCTTTGCTACCTGGTTGGTAACCGGCTCCACTTTGCGTTTCTTCTTCTGATTCTGCTTGTTCGTCCGTAGAAAGACCGCGAGCTGTTCACTCCACCTGGTAAAAGATGCAGGAAACACAAGAAATTACACGTGAGTGACACAAGAAAAACCTCCTTTAATGATGCTGTTTTCCTGAGAGTACCGACCCATTAATGACGTCTTTATTGTCACCGCGGATGAATATTTCCTGCTCCGCTGTGACGATGCAGAGAGCGTTCCTCTGGCCCGTCCTGGGCTCGGCGTCTGCGATGTCCGTGCACAGATTCATGTTCACCGTCCCCTGTGGCAGCGTGCTCGGCTGTAGGAGAATCAGAGCATCTGGGTTAATGTCACAGGTTAGAGAGCTTGTTATTGAACTAAAGAGCTCACTGAATTTATGTAGGTTTGACCACCAGAATCAGAGGATGAAATGACAGTTAAACAGGACGTAGCTCGTGTGGTTAAGTACGGCATGAAAGAGATGAGGGGATGAGATTTGAGGGGATCACAGAGAGAGAGAGAGAGAGAGAGAGAGAGAGAGAGAGAGAGAGAGAGAGAGAGAGAGAGAGAGCGAGAGAGAGAGAGAGAGAGAGGGGGGATGTGTGCATTAGAGGACAGGCTAAGCCCAAATCATCTGCTGCGGTTCTGCATGCGACATCTGGCCTAAAGATGCGTGCTTGATCCCAACATACTGTAAATGCATACACAGAACACGGCTTATGTATTTATACGTTTGTTTTGCTGCAGTTCTCCTCACCAGTTCGTCCAGAGCGAAGCTGAGGCTGCCGTGTTCGTACAGGATGAAGAAGCGCCGCTGCCATTTCTGTCAAGGAAACAAAATCACAAAAATCAATACAGCACCTTTTTTTGTGTGTGTGTGTGTGTTGAGAGAAAAGTCACAGTGTAGTTTTCATCATGTCTTACCCTCGATCTCTGCATCGGGTTTTCAAAATCTGTCCCAACGGGGGCCAAGCAGAGCCAGCCTGCGTAGATGGGTTTCGCCTGTCAGTCAGGAGAAGAAGAGGAAACAGGAAGTTACTGTAGGTGTTGACGCATCATCTCATTAATGTATAACAGCATCCTTTTTTTTATAAATGCAGTATCATGAAGGTTCACTAGTGTTTAGTGTTTATCAGTTTATTGGTTGTGGTTTGTTGGAGCTTTGAGATCCAACATCTGAAACAGGAGTATATTAAGAGCCAGTTTCTGTTCAGGAAATGTATTTTGCCAGAACCGTCGAAAAATTTGATATTTTATGGTTTGCAAAAATGATTGTTATGAAATGGCTCTACAGCGCCCCCTAGGCAACTTTAAAAAATGAAGCCCCTCGCTCCAGATTGACATAGATAAACGAAATTCGCTACGCATATATATCATATAAAGACGCACAAAAAAGTCTCCTTGACCCATGCCGTAACTCCAACAGGAAGTCAGCCATTTTGATTAGAATCTTTTATTTAGCCGTTATTTTTGCGATTTCCACGCCTCGTACTTTTACGAACTTTTCCTAGAGATTTAAATCTGACCGACTTCAAATTCACTCAGTATAATTTCAAGACCTTGAAGATGAAAAGATAACAAAATCTTTCGCCTACGTTACACCTGACGGGTGTGGCAGCGCGTCGAATTTCAGTGTTTTTGGGGTTTCTGGTGATTTATGCTGGAAATCTGCCAAACCACCATCACAGCTTTTGGGGATATGCAGCCATACATATATAAGGAAGTGTGTGTATGTATGTGTGTATTTTCACTGTATTGTTGTGTGTGCATTATATATATATACAGCCAGTTATTGGTCGGAAACTGCTTTATTTATTTATATATTTATTTATTCATTCATTTATTTTTACTTTAGTTTTCCCCCCTTTGGTTTGTCACTAGTTCTGGTGGAGATGAAGGACGAGGAATGAGGATATGTGATTGTTTGTGTTGTTTGTACATGTGTGTTTGAGTTCGGTGACCAAAATAAACTAAACTAAACTAAACTAAAAACACTGTAAACGGGTGGAAACTGTTGTGGCACATGTCAAGCTTGAAAAACTAGAAATACTCTACAAAGTTCTCAGTAAAGAAATACTTAAAAAAAATATATTTCCTCTTCCACTTTGAACAATAAGTGTATTTGTTTGTTTGTTTCTAGTCTAGTTTAGTTTTTCGGTGTGTATGCGCGCCTATGTGTCTGTGTGTCTGTGTGTGTGTGTGTGTGTGTTTGTGTGTTGTTGAGCCACAACGTTTATTTTTGGGATTTATGTCACAATTTGTGTTGAAAAAGTTCAATAAAACAATTAAAAAATATTCTATTCTGGTCTTTTTTTAGTCAATCTACACTTTGAGCTCCAACCTTCAGACATCTGTAATAATACGAAACATTTAGTTTTACTTGAGGGTAAAATCTACGGCAAAATAAATTCTACATAAACACTTTTTTGTATTTATAGATTAATAGTTTTTTTGTGAATGAGGCCCATCGCTCTTCCTGGATTAAACACAGAAAGTAAATAAGTCCCAAAATGAAGCCGGATTAGAGCTGAAACAATAAAGTGATTATTCAAGTCGTCAACTGACAGATAATTAATCTGCAACTTCTGTGATAGATTAGTCAGAATAATCGTTTTTCAAGCTAAAATGGCAAAAGATTCACAACTTCAAGTTTATTAAATTTTGAGGACTTGTGGCTTTTTTTGTGGTAAACTGAATATCTTTGAGTTTTGGACTGTTGGTCGGACAAAAGGAGGAATCTGAAGGTTTCATCTTTGACTTTATTACTGATCTCTTGAGATAATATTAAAGAAAGATAGATTGCTAAACATAATGCATAGTAAGGCTGGGTAGCTGGGTAACCGAAATAAAACGATACCAAGTAGTATCGAAGCGTCTCCCGTCAAACGATACCTGTAATCGATCCTTTTTGCACCCACAGCTAGAAAATATGACTATTTGTACGGACTTGCTCACAGCCAATCAACACAAGCGAACAAGAATTGCCAACCATTATTAGTCACTGACATGTGGATGTTCTTTAGTATGCACTGTCATATAAATACCTGTAAAAGAGGGGGGTGTGTACTGGTTAAGGGGGGGTAGCAACATGTTATGTGGATTTGGGAATGGCCATACCTTTGCTTTGGGAACATAGGGCCTGATTTTAATGGGAGGAAAATGTCTTAGAAATGAGGGAACATGAGGAACAACTCTGATTTATAGCCCTTTCCTTTGTTACATTTACTCAACTGTATATAACGTCTGTATATCTACGAATGCCACGCACTGTACGACGCCACAGCAACACTCACTGACCCAAACAGCTGATCTCATCATACAACCCCACTTCAAAAAAAAAAGTTAACAATCCCTTTAAAACATAAGAAAAAGTCTCTTTCTATATCTCATGTGAGAAATAAGACCAGACAGGAAGATAAGTGTCCCTGATTTAAAGTAACATCATCATTTTATTTTACTGTATATTATAAGCAAATAAAAGAGGATCCACGTCTGTAGAAGAACAGCAGCTTCTCCTCTGTAAACACACAGCGAGACAACAGTTGACAGTCAGCGTAAAGCATCCGAGCAGTGTTTGCACGTTGAGCAACACCACTCAAATTACAGGGCACACTGAAACCCAGGCAGGGGGGGGGGGGGGCAAGAGAGTAATAACATATTTTAACAATGTGAGGCATGTAGGAAGCCATCGCGATCATTACATCACCCTGACATGTATGACTGACATGCAGGAAAAATGTTTTCACAGGGGATTGAACCTGTGAGTCACACTTTAGTTTGTGCTCTTCACTGGAAAAACGACTATTTGGATAATCGATTCATTGTTTGTCATATACCCAATGAGAAGGAGAACTATAGATCCAATCAGAACCAGTAGATATTTGGACAGATGCCAACAATATAATCAATTAAGGACTGTTGAACTTTGAGAGTTTTATAGACAAAATGATCAATTAACAGATTACTTGATACTGTACTACAATACTGGCACCAATGGTGGAAGGTAACTAAGTGCTTTAACTACACCTGTAGTATGAGTTATGGCTGTAGCTAATGATCATTTTCATTATCAGTGAATCTGTGGATTATTTTTTTGATGAATTGATTAGTTGTTCGGTCTATAAATTGTCAGAAAATGGTCCCAAAAGCCCAAAACGACACCTTAAAATGTCTTTATTTTGTCCACAACCCCAAAATATTCAGTTAATTATCATACAAGACTATAAACACAAGACAGTATTCACATTTGGGGAGCTTGAATCAGACAATTTGACTTTATTGGGGGGGTTAATGACTCAAAATGATGAATTCATTATTAAACTGGTTGACAATTGATTTAAGAGTTGGCAACTAATTTAATACAAATGTGAATCATTGTTCCCCCAAGGCGATGTCCTCAAATGTCTTGATTTGTCCACACCCCAATAATATTCAGTTATCTATCAATTATGTAAGAAACAAGATATAAGAAAATATTCACACTTGAGAAGCTGCAATGACACAATTAGGATTTATTTTTCTCTTAAAAAGTGACTCAAAACAATTAATTAATGAGTTAGTGTTGCAGCTCTACTTTAATTTGTGAGTTTTTACGTTACTGTATTGGTATTTTTCATTCAGTAAAGGTTAAATTCAACCACTGACGAGAGTTTAACACTAAAATTGTAGCTTTTTCATAACTTACAACAACGTTTAATCGATATATTCTGTTAACATACGTTTAATTTTTACCATTTCACGTTGTTTTTCAGCTTTAATTGATAAAATATTGAATCAAACATAGGTAAATGCTGAACTAGCTGACAGCCATAGAGACTTAATCTTAATTTACGTCGAATATTAGTCACAAAAACTTACTTTTCAACAACGTAATGTTCATTTGTAAACAAACAAGACAAACTTAAATCGAGTTTACACTTTAAAATTAACAAAATAACAGCTAAAAATGAAGGAAAAAATCTCCAAACTTTACCTGCTCCATGTCATGGTCGTTCAACAGATGCAGCTCGCGCGACTTGAAGCAGTTTTGACATTTACTTTTATTAAAAATGTTGGCTTGAAATTTGTTGCAGGGGCTCGTCGTCGTCTTTTCCGCTGACATGTTTTTTTTTTTTTTATTCCTCCTCACAGTCGCGGTGAGTAATCCCGACACTGACCGCTTCTCCTCCTCCTTTCCTCGGCTTTGAATGAAGCGGTTTATCCGGAGCGAACATCTGTCAAACACACAACTGCAGCTGCGTGTGTTGACTGACTGACTGACTGACTGACTGCTGTCGTCACGGACGTGGACATATAAGGTCATGCTGACGTCATGGCGCACGATCACGATACAAACATCCGGTCTGGAGCCTACAAAATTAAAGCCCCTTTGATAGTTTTTTTTTTAAAGTTTCAAATTAAAGGAACTGTTCTTTAAAAACAAAAAGAAAAGAAATAGTAATAATTAGATTTATTAAAAAACAATTTTAAAGGCGTAATTGTATGTTTTAACAGCTTTTACAGAATCACAGTTTTAAATGATTTTCTTAGTGTTTTCAATTCAGTCTTGTTTTACATGTGATTATGTTTTTTTTATATATTTTTGATAGTTGTCTATTTTTTTTTTTATCTGTCTGCAAGCCAAGTTTCCCTTAGGGGACAATAAAATAAAAGCAACTGAACTGAACTGAACTTTTTTCAGTGGTACATTCAACTTTTAGATGAAGTGGTTCTTACTTGTAAATGTTGATTTTTAATACTAAAGTTAGGTAAAAGCAGTGTTGGGGAGTAACTAGTTCTACATGTAACAGCGTAACGTAATTTAATTACAAAATAAATATAACTGTAATCCATTACAGTTACTGAAAAAAATGTTGATGATTACAAAGGAGTTTACATCTGAAGTCAGACCTTTAAAATTTTGCTCAGGAGGGTTTTTTCCTTATTATTTAATATTTAACATGTAACTGAATACATATATTGCTGTTTTTAATTCTTTAAAATCAATATTTTTTATATTTTGTAAATAAATCATAACATGGACCTTATTTGAGGGCTTAAATGGTTTCATAGTACCAATTAAGCTTCATGCCAAATTTTTGACTTTTTTCATCAAATATCTTTATTTTATATTCCATAATCTACATGAACTAATTAATACATTTTCAAATGAGAGATACATCTTGCTTTATAAGAAATAATCTCCCTTATAAATCATGTCAGTATCCATGAAAAACACCTGAACTTAGATTTTGGTGCTTAATGGGTACACTTACCCTAACAGCTGAAAACATTGGCTGGAAAATTAGAAAAGTAAAAGTAAAGTAAAGTAACAAATAAATTAAGTTTTTTAGCTCACAGGCTTGTTCCAAACAACATTGCACACTTTCACAGTGACAATAAAGTTATCTAATCCCACTTAGTTTTAATTTTACTGCAAAACCATGCAATAATAAACAGTAATAGTATAAATATATACAAGGGTTTGAGGGGTAAATAAAAGAAGAAATAAATGCATAAAACATTAGAGAAGAAAAAGATAATGTTATCAATACATATAAATTAAAAACGAAATAATGTAATATAAAAGTCTAAATAAATAAAACAAAAAGGTTCAGCAGTTCAGACATTTATCTTATAACGTTTACATTCATTAATAATCTTTAAGGTTTTGTGTTGGTAGAGTGCTGAATGGTTTAAATCAACTGTTTGCATTTCATTTCTGGAAATTTCAAATAATGGTTTTCTGTTATAAAATGTATTGTTGCGAATGTGAAATATTAACAAACCACTGTTTTTGTTCTTAACTGCAGAACCAAAGAACCAAACAGAAAATCTTTATATGGACAAAGTATGATTGCTACAATAAGCCTGCCATGCTAGGACCAAGCTAGAAAATGTGGTTCACGGCATTTAAACTGTTCGCAGATGCAGAGCTGCCAGCTCTCATGCATTGCCCATGAGACTGAGGCAATTGATATTTTTCGCAGGCTCTCACACCACACATCCATTTTCTCATGCAGTGAAAAAACAAATTCATAATTGATAACATCGTGGTGTGAGAAGAGGATGAACCATGTTGTAGTTGCCCCAAAAGCAGCAGAGGATGACATCAGTATTATGCCTCAATATGGTTGTTTATGTATTACTGCTGGCTGTAAATCAAATTGCCCCCCGGGGATAATAAATATATCTTGAACCTTGAACATTGAACCTTTAGGAGAGCAAAGGCAGCCATCATGAAAGGGAGATATCCAATTCCCACAGTGGATGAGCTCTTACAAGGGATGAACGGATCAGTCACAGAAGGACTACCACCAACCAGAGCTCACACTAGAATCAAAAGTGGAACACATTGGTATTTTCTGGTATAAGAGACTTATATATGGAGTTTCATTGGCTAGTGAACAATATCAACATGAGATTATGACGGCATGGGCTGGCATTGAGGGGGTAAAGAATATTTCCAATGACAAAATCGTTCATACCCCCAACCATGAGCTCACACAACCAACAACTCCATGCACTTCTGAAGAGGTTGTGCTGACCCCAAATACAGAGAAGTATCAATTCAATATGGACAAGCTAATATTCATAGGAATGCTACTCTCACCACTGAAGGAGTGAGAGCTGTAGCTGAGGTGTGAGAGCCTGAGAATGCATCAAAAGAATGCAGCTCTCTGAGTTTAGCTGGCTACAGTAGCTGATTCATAGCCCAGTTTGCCAGTATATCAGAGCCTCTGCGGAGGCTGACTATGAAAGACACACCATTGGACTTCTGGCCAGAGCAAGAAAAAAGTGTTTCAAGTGCTTAAGGAAAGACTAGCTGAGGCTGGCGCTCAACCAATGTCATGGCAGATGCAGGATCGGTTGGCATAGGAGCCATCCTAGTACAAGGACAACAATGAGAAATGGCACTAATATGCTATGTAAACAGAACCATAGCAGACTGTGAATGCAGATATTCTCAAACCGAACATGAAGCCCTTGAGTTAGATGGGCCTACAAAGGGTAGAACCCATATTTATATATTCATATATTTGTACACAAGGCCCCGAAGGCCATCGTCAAAATCATGCACCCATGTTAAACCATGGGTGCAAAAGCTCTAACCATAACTTTAAGGTGGTTCATATCCTAACAAGAAACAGTATTACAGACCCCCTATCCTGAGTGCTGGGAAAGAGGACGACAGAGGAGACTTATGAACACGTGAGGATCGTTTCTACAAATGCAACTCCAAGAGCACAAGAGAAATGTGAGTAGTGAAGGCAAAGGTTCAGAGAGATGAGCATTCAATAAACTCGGTCGTTGAAGTTTCCATTACAGACAGGAGGATGTAATTGATATCAAACAAGTTATGCTCAGAGTAAATAGTGTTAATATTAAGATTAATGATGATTTTACTGGCATGAACTGTTTTACTGAATTGAATTAAGCATTGCAGTTCCTAAGTTTGACCACCGGAGGGTAGTGAAGACTCGATATTTTAAATCATAGACTGTATGGTCTGTTTGGTTTTGGTTTTGTTTCCCCTTTTTTTGTTAGCTTATTTGTTTCCTAAAGTTGAGGAGACATTTGTTGTATAAGTCTGTACTTTCATGACTTCTCCTGTTGCATCTTTTTCACTTTACTTCATATAAAGTTCAATAAACAGAAGAAACCACAATTAAATGAATATGTTTTGTAAGCAGCAGCAACAGCAGCAGTTCTCTTCTACTTGCACAGTTTTTCATGTGCTTGGCAGGTCGTCTGTTCCTGCATCTTAGAGAAGTCGCCACAGTTTTAATGTGGATTTCGAGGCTCAGCTGCTTCTGTCTCTTCATGTAATCCCAGACTTATTCCATGATGTTGAGGTCAGGGCTCAGTGGGGGTCATATCATCTGTTGCAGGACTCCTTGTTCCTCTTGTTGCTGAATATAGTCCTTACTGACCCTGGTTGGATATCTGGGGTCATCGTCATCGGCTGCAGAATAGATTTGGGTGCAATCAGACGCCCATCTGATAGTATTGCACTATTGAGAAGAATCTAAAGTGCCTAAATCGTTGGCACAGTGTTGAATATATAAAATATATGCAGCAGTATTTATTGCAGGATTGTTTGTTGGAACACAGGAGTTCATGTTGTTATAGTATTAACGTTTGTGTCGTCCTCCCGGGTCAAATTGACCCCGTCTGTTTTTACTGTTCCTTCTTTCCTCCCTTCCTTCCTTCCGTCTGTCCTTCCTCCCTTCCTTCCTTTCCTCCCTCCTTTCCTTCCTTCCTCCCTTTCCTTCCTTCTTCCTTCCTCCCTCCCTTCTTCCTCCCTCCTTCATTCCCTCCCTCCTGTCCTTCCTTCCTTTCCTCCCTCCTTTCCTTCTTCATCCCTTCCTTCCTCCCTCCCCCCTTCCTCCCTGCCTCCTACCTTCCTTCCTTCTTTCCTCCCCCCTGTCCTTCCTTCCTTCTTCCCTCCTTTACTTCTTTCTTCCTTCCCCCCTTCCTTCCTCCCTTTCCTTCCTTCTTCCTTCCTCCCTCCCTCCCTTCCTTCCTTCTTCCTCCCTTCCTTCCTCGACTCGAGGACAACAGGAGGGGTTAATACAGATACAACTGATGTTACTACTAAGTTGACAGTGAAATAATATTAACAATACATATCTGTATTATTAGATATAAATGATCCAAGTCTTAATTTCACATAAGGAATCTCACACAGACAGACTGACAGTGGATGAAAGCATTTATTCAAGGCGATGGCAGTGGCAGGGATTGTACAAACTAAAAATGTCCAAAATTTTTAGCAATCCAAAAAACAAAACAAACATATAAAATACAGTAGATGTTAATTATCATTTGATATGTTCCACTTTCTTACTTTAAAATACAGTTTACTTACTCGTTTGTTAATGTCCAAATGCTTTTTGGATTTAGTTGCATCTTAATTTCTGACTGTATTTCTTTTGGATACTGTATTTGTGCTGCGCTCTTCAAGCAGTTCAAAGATATTACATCTTAAATAAAATGCTTTAATTTAACATATTTTCTTTAACAGATGCAAAACAGCACAATTAAAGAATGAAACTTATAAAACGTAAAAGGTGCTTTTTTTGCTTTATCTTTTAAAATCAGACCATGAAGACATTAGATTTTTATATTATTCTGATTTTTACAACAAAGTGCAGAATATTTTTGGTTAGACACATTTTCTAGTGTCGGATAAAAGTTTTTTAACCAAGACAATAATTATTATTATATTATTTTTAAATGTAAGTAAATCTTCAAGTGTGCATTTCTGTCTTTAGACATTAATATTTATTTTTTATTTATTTACAAAATGACAGACGCCATGAAGGACCTTCGAGGCCGTTATAAGAAATGTTTGACATTTGGTCGATGGAAGCAGTACAAGGTGATCGCATCGTTTACGGTTAAGGAACATTAATATGTGACGTATGGAGAGAAAAATATTACTTTTGGAAAAATAAATAAATAAAAACAATAATTCATCTTTCATCATAGCCACACGATAAACATCATGACGGTTTTCTCAAATCTAAATCTAAATGTTTTTGTGCTCAGGAGGGAAATCTAAACATTTGACTGTTGTTTTTTTTCTTCTCATATAGTGCATACTCGATAGACGGCTACTCTGGCGTTGTCAGGCAGTATTAGTTTAGGTTTAGGTAAAGATACATGTCACATTCATTCTACGGCAAATGTAATGTACGCTACAATGAGATCAGTTCACTGTGTGAGTAACAGGCTAAAGCTTGGAGTTAGATATTCAGAAATAGAAACACATTGCAGTCCAGTTTGTTAAGTAGAAGAAGTGGAGTGTGTAATAAAACAAAGTCTTTTTTTTCCTGGTCTAGTCTCTAAAGACACGTTCACAACATTCAGAAGGAGTAAAAGAAAAACCCAAGCTTACAAACAGAAAGGAAGAAAAGGAAACGTCCCGTCACACTCGTCGTCTCTGTGCTTTTAAAACTCGTGTCTGTGATACATGTCGGGATCGTAGTATTTGGTGACGACCACTCTGTTGGCGAACTTGCGGCCGGTGAGGGCTTGCATGGCTTTCTGACAGTCTGCAGCAGAAACGTACTCCACAAAGATCTGCAGGGAGAAACAGGAAGTGAGTCATCAAATGTATAATAATCACTACTAATATATGCAGAGAGAACTTTAAGACCTGTTTGGTTTTATTTCTTTAAACCTCCTGTTGTCCTCGAGTCAAGGAAGGAAGGGAGGAAGAAGGAAGGAAGGGAGGAAGAAGGAAGGAAGGGAGTGGGAAGGATGGAAGGGAGGAAGAAGGAAGGAAAGGAGGGAGGGAGGAAGGAAGAAGGAAGGAAAGGAGGAAAGACGGGAGTAAGAAGGAAGGAAAGGAGGAAGAAGGAAGGAAATGAGGAAAGAAGGGAGGAAGAAGGAAGGAAACGAGGGAGGAAGGAAGGTAGGAGGGAGGGAGGAAACAAGGAAAGAGGGAGGGAGGGAGAAAGGAAAAGAGGAAGGGAGGAAGGAAGGAAAGAAGGACAGAGGAAAGAAGGAAGAAAAGAAGGTAGGAGGGAGGGAGGAAACAAGGAAGGAGGGAGGGATGGAGAAAGGAAAGAAGGAAGGGAGGAAGGAAAGGAAGGAAGGAAGGAGGGAGGGAGGAAGGGAGGACAGAAGGAAGGGAGGAAAGAGAGAGGAAGGAACGAAAGAGAGAAGGAGGGAGGAAGGAAAGAAGGAAGGGAGGGAGGAAGGGAGGACAGAAGGAAGGGATGAAATAGAGAGGAAGGAACAAAAGAGAGAAGGAGGGAGGAAGGAAAGAAGGAAGGGAGGAAGGAAAGGAAGGACAGAAGGAAGGAAGAAAGGGAGGAAAGAAGGAACAGTCAAAACAGACGGGTCTATTTGAGATGATCTGAATATAACCTGCTGGTCAGAGAGTTTAAAGCCTGTCTTAAAACAACAGTCTGGAGCCAAAATGAACAATGAAACATGTTTTTCTTGCTGCAATGATTCCTCCTGTTCATACTGACCATTAGAGGATCTTCATAATGTTCTTCAAAGTCTATCTGAAGCTAATACGAAGCTCCAGACGTCCAAATGAATCAAATCAAGTATCTTTCATCATTGCAATCTTTTTACAGATATCTTCTTGATTTGACAAATGTGGACAGCTGAAGCTTCACATTAGCTTCACATAGACTTTGCACAGAAGGAGGACTGTGGATTTTCTCCTCCATCACTTCACATTATAAGAACATTATGAAGGGATCTTCTAATGTTCAGTATGAACAGGAGGAATGATGACAGCATGAAAAACGTGCCAATATTCATTTGGGCGTTTCACTGTTGATTAAAGGGAGACTGGAAAAGTTGTGAACTCGTCCTTTAAGCCTTATTTGGACTGGATTTATTTCTTCTGGAGGATAACCTGCACTCATCAGGAGTGTGTATGTTGGTGCTGTTAATAAAAAATAATTGGGGCCAAAGTTGCTTACTGTTTTTCAGTCAACTCACCGGTCCTCCTGTAATTAAATATAAATCCCATCTGCAGCAATGTCAAGTGTATCTGAATTTATTTGCTGTTTATCTTTCTACTTTTGTTTTTATCAGCTTGGGGTTAAAATTAGAGTTTCATGTTTTATTGAAGTCAAAACTGCTTTTGCAAAAAAACACAACCATCAGGAGAGCAATGCCCATTTAATGGGCTCTTGTAATGTCAGCTGTGGGTAAGTGCTGGTATTTCCTTTTTGAGCCAATGTTTGTTTACACTATACATTAAAAGTATGTTGATTTAGCGATCAGTACTTCCTGTTTGCAGTGCAGCCATGGATGTACAGATGCTTCACTAGATTACTTTGACCATGAAGAAAACTTAAAAATGTGACGATTCTCAGGCTTTTAAATGTCTTTTTCTCGGATTTATGGAGGTTTACTGGTGAGGAACATTAAACATTATTATATCCTCAGAAAGTGTAAGTCACACTGAATGATATCAATGTGTGTTATGATTTGACTTTTGGAAATGTAATAGGTAACAGATTACTAGTTACCCTATCTAAAATGTAATAAGTAAGGTAACTATTTCAATTATTTAATCAAAGTAATGTAACTTATTACATTTGATTACTTTTCAAATTTTCTAACCAATGTTTTCAGCTGTTAGGGTAAATGTTCCCTCCATCTGTCCTTCCCTCCTTCATTCCTTCCTTCCTCCCTTCCTTCTGTCCTTCCTTCTGTCCTTCCTTCCATCTGTCCTTCCTTCCTTCCTTCCTCCCTCCCTCCCTTCCTTCCATCTGTCCTTCCCTCCTTCATTCCTTCCTTCCTCCCTTCCTTCCTTCCTTCCTTCTGTCCTTCCTTCTTTCCTCCCTTCCTTCCTTCTGTCCTTCCTTCCATCTGTCCTTCCTTCCTTCCTTCCTAACATCTAAGATCAGCTGTTAGGGTAAGTGTTCCCATTAAGCACCAAAATCTAAGTTCAGCTGTTTTTCATGGATACTGACATGATTTATAAGGGAGATTATATCTTATAAAGCAACATTTATCTCTCATTTGAAAATGTATTCATTAGTTCATGTAGATTTTGGAATATAAAATAAAGATATTTGATGAATAAAGTGGGTTTAATTGGTACTGTGACTCCATTTAAGACCATGTGTGCTCCAAATAAGCCCACGTCATGATTTATTTACAAAATATATAACAAAATATTGATTTCAAAGAATTAAAAACAGCAATATATGTATTCAGTAACATGTTAAATATTAAAAAATGATGGAAAAAACCTCCTGAGTAAAATCTTAAAGGTCTGACTTCAGATGTAACCTCCTTTATAATCATTAACATTTTCATAAGTAACTTTAATTTAATGACACATTTGTTCTCAGTAACTGTAACAGAGTATTATTATTGGTTTTATCCTGTTAATTATCTGTCTGTTACCAACCATAGCCCATACTTTCTGGGTGATTTAAATCCTGTCCGACATGATAAGTTAAATTATCGAGGAGCAGAGCTGTTATTTCATTCCTCACCTCCTCCTTTAATATGAGTCCTTCAAATGGGGCTTAAAATTCATTCACAGTCTCTTATGTTTATGTTACTTTCCTGTTAAACAAACATAAAGACTTCACACCTTTCCGCAGCCGGGGACCTCCACTCCGTCGACGGGCCGGGGGATCTCGATGGAGCGGACGCTGCCGTACTTGCAGCACTCCTCTCGGATGTCCTCCAGGATCTCCTCGTAGTCCTCGTCGTCCACCAGCTCCTCGGGCATCACCATGTTGAGAAGGCACAGCACCTCTGTGGGCATGCCCGAGTTCTGCAGCCTCTGGAGGCCCGGCACCTGCAGCATTACCGGGGTCTCTATGATGGAGGTCTGCAGGGAGAGGAAAGGTATGTAGGTAATTACTGTGACTCAATAATCCTACCTGAGCTGATGAGTAATACCCCCCCCCTCCTCCCCCTCTAACTTGTACTGTATCTTTGGCATTACTGGACTGGATAAACGTGTTGGAAGTCATTTTTCCGTTGACCTTTCACTCCCACCATCTGCTATTGTGAGAAGACTGAGCTCCTTTTGTGCCGGAAGAACAGAGACGTCACATCGTAAGACTCTTAATATTTAAGATATTTCAATATTTTTTTCAGTAGGAAAACTACAAGATATAAAGCATTAAATGAATGAATGACAGCTGAAATCCATTTATCTGCTTTAGTTTCAGGATCATGCTGTTGTGAATTAACGTATTTTAGTATATTTCCTCGATTTCATCCTGTTTTATCAGGAAACACATCATTTCTCAACATGAATGAACTCTAATTTAAACATATGGGGGAGTTTTTCCTTGCTGCTGTCGCCAAGTGCTTACTTATGGGGTAAAGTTGGGTCTCTTTAAATTAAATTAAAGATTACGGTCTAGACCTCCTCTATGTGAAAAGTGCCTTTAGATAACTTTTGTTGTAATTTGGCGTTATATAAATAAAATGTAATTGAATATGATTGTGAACAAATGATGACAGAAATTGTGTGTATACTTATTTTTTGCCTGTATTCTTTATTAGTCTATGGTAATTATTACAATCAATATCGGTTAAACTGCCAATCACCTCCTCAATTAATTGCCTAATCTTTAAAGCATTTGAAAAAAGTGAAAAAGGAGTCTAAGATGATGTCTGTAAATGTCTATTTTGTCTGATTAACAGTCAAAAGCTGCAAATTCTCACCTTGAAGAAGCTGAAACAAGAGAATTTTAACATTGCTTTCTTAAATATTACTTTACCCTCCTGTTGTCCTCGAGTCAAGGAAGGAAGAAGGAATGAAGAGAGGAAGGGAGGGAGGAAGGAGGAAGGAAGGAAGGAAGGAAGGAAGGGATGGAGGAAGGAAGGGAGGGAGGAAGAAGGAAGGAAAGGAGTAAGGGAGGAAAGAAGGGAGGGAGGGACAGAGGAAGGAAGTAATTAAGGAAGGAAGGAAGGAAGGAAAGAAGGAAGGAAGGAAGGAAGGAAAGAAGGAAAAGAGGGAGGAAGGAAGGAAGGGAGGAAAGAAGGGAGGAAGGAAGGAAGGAATGAGGGAAGGAGTGAAGGAAAGAAAGAGAGAAGGAGGGAGGAAGGACAGATGGAAGGAAGGACGGAAGGAAAGAAGGAGGGAGGGATGGAGGAAAGAAGGAAGGAGGGAGAAAGGAAAAGAGGAAGGGAGGAACAGTCAAAACAGACGGGGTCAATTTGACCCGGGAGGACGACACGAAGGTTAAAAATCTTAATAAATTATCAAAAAAGTTGCTAATTAATTTTCTAGCAATGAACTTCTCCATTAATCAGCTGATCATTGCAGCTCTAAATCACCCTTTAAGGCTTCTCCAGGTGATAAGGTCTCCTACTCACAGGGTTGGTGTTTTTAGCTCCCACACTGGCCCTCTGGACGATGAGCTTCTTGTCTCCTAGCTGCATGCCATTGAGCCCCGCTACCGCCTGATGAGGAACACACAAAAACCCTCATCAGAGAACACAACCACTGATCCGACTACACTCAAACCGTTCCGTCTCTGTTACCTGATCGGTGGCGCTGATGTCTACATATTCGCAAAAGGCGTAACCTTTGGACAGTGACGTGGCACTGTCCTTCACCAGATTGAAAGCTTTGAGCGGCCCGAATGAAGTCAAGAGCTCCTTAACCTGCAAAAAACAAGTCAGACAACAAGATATGAGACTGATCATTCACAGTGAACTTAATAAGTCAAATCTACTAGTTTCATCCTAAATGTCCTGAATTTGATACTCAACATCAGATCACAAGGAAAAAAAGTCTATTTAACAACAAAATATATGCAATTAAATAGAGTTTGCATGTAGATTTGTTCATTTTACATAATCTCATAATGAGTTTCTACAGTTTGCATTGTAATGCTGATAATTTAAAAAAAAGAAAACAGGAGAGACAGCAGAGCGTAAAAAAGTGTTCAGTAGAGTCGTGAAGTGTTAAAGCTGATGGTGTGTGACCTGGAATATGTCTGAAAACAACATCAGAGAAAACCACAGAGATCATCTGAAGTGTTGAGACACAGAAGGGGTAATAATGATAAGAATAAGAATAATAATAATCTTAAATTTAAACTTTATTTTGACAGAAAGTGGTAAAAATGGTGCAAGATGATAAAAAATAAATGATAATATTAAGAGACGTTTAAAAGATTAGTTGTTTTTTTAAATGTATTTTGCCATCTACAGGCAAACTGCACCAGAATAGTTAAACAATATTCTTACCTTTACTTTTACAGCTGAACAACCCCCCCCCCCCCCCCCAACCCCCCACCTCCAACAATAACCCCAAGTCCTTAAAAAAAAAAACTAAAATCCCCGGGTCCTAAACGCGCTCCAAAAGCATGATGGGAGAAAGAAAGCAGCCAGAAAGGGAGCCTGCTGGCTTAAGGAGTGTATCCGTGTGAGGACCAGAATGTCTTACTTGCCTTGTGTTACATGTTGGCATGGCAGCAGTAGATCAGTACTACTGAACAAATTATGAGCGCAGACTTAACGATCTTACAGGCCCCTAGCTGGGGACAAAGTGGGGGAACAAAAATGAAAGAGCTGTGAGTATCAACGCAGTGGCAACGACTGCAAGTATTAAAAGAAATAAGTCAGTGATAATAATATACATCAGGCTACATGTGCTCGGTTAGTCGTAACGAGACAGAATGGACAGAATAAAAATCACTGTGGAGCAGGTGTCTGCCCGCCTCAGAGAAAAGATGGAGCTCTACAGCTGTTCACAGAGGTATGAAGGCCTATTTATCAGCAAATAATCACCCTGACTTTTGATATTCTCAAAGATAAAGTCCACCTTCAGATCTTCTCATTCTTTTAACAGTGATTAATGCAGTTTTTAAGTTGTTAAGTGACTTTTTTTTTGGGTGCATTTTACCTCAATCTGCCTGATTTTACAGAATAACCCACATCCACAAATGAGGCCTGAACTTATAGCTCTCAGTTATATATTAGTGCAAAAAATATGGTTTAAACCAACAATTATTTTCTGTACTGATCAATCAGTCAAGTATACAATGTAGAAAAACAGTGAAAAATGCTGATTTACAGACAAGATATTCATTGAACAAATGCTATACAACAGTAAAAAAAAGCAAGAAGTTTTCCATATGTGAGAAAATATTATACTTTTCTTGATAAATCACCTATACAGGATATTAACTGTATTGATTAATTGCTCTATTTATCAACGAATTATTGAATCAACTGATCATATTGCTGTCTAAAGAGATAAAAATCTGTCTTCATCCATGCAAGATGTGGCATAAATGGTCCAATTTCTTGCACTGATGTGATTGGTTTAAAAATAAAAAGTGTTTAATAAATCATTTAAAATACATCAATGTGTGAATCAGTGCACTTGCATGATTGTATGGCTGCTTAAAGACGCGCTGTGGAGTTTGTGACTGCTGGTATCTTCATGGAGAAAAGTTTCTAAAAGTTTGTCCTGGTTCTGTAAATATTCTCAAGCATGCAGGTGACACCTAGAAAAGTAGTAGGGTGCCAACAAAGGCGACAAAGAAGAAGGATTCAGGCTAGTAAAGTAGCTTCAAATATTAAATGAATGAATAAAAAAACAATATTTACAAATGTTGTATGAGGAAGGAAATGCATTATTTAGGCTGCACGGTAGTTTAGTGGTTAGCATGGCAACCATCACAGACATGTATATTAGGGTTCATACTTCTGTCAGAGTGTGTGTGTGTGTGTGTGTGTGTGTGTGTGTGTGTGTGTATGAGGATCACTTTCCCCATGGTGAAAGATAAAGTTCTCCTTCTTCTTCTTCTTCTTCAATATTTTAATTAGAGTGTTTGTTTACTAGAAAACTCCACAGGGCATCTTTAATAAGTAAACAGCTGGTTACTAGTGTGTTTGGAAATGGGGTCATTGCAGCTGCACCATTATTATAACAAAATAAACAGTTACAGTAGAAAAGCTTTAGTGTCTATAGAGGACGATTTAGCCTTTTTTTGATTTTAACATTTGAGGGAAAAACTGTGAGAATAAGAAAATGAAAATTCGCTCTGATATCCTGAAGCACTGACAGCTGATTTTTTTATATCATTTAAATAAAAACAATTTAGAAAAATTTAGAGAAGGTTTCTGAAGGTGGACTTTTTCTCTTTGACAAAATACTGACTCAAATAAAAAAAGGGAGCAACATGTCAAGTTTAACGGGCCTCTCATGTAAATACTGGACTGTGCTTACCTTTCTTAAAATCAGTTTGCTTAACATGAGAAAGGTATAAGCAGTTTACTTAGAAAAGCCGAGTCACAAAAAAGCCTTGCATCTTTTTTTTTCTTCTTTTTTTTTGTTACAATATTCATATGATTAATAACAGAGAACATGCTGTATGTTTAATATAAAAATACAGTGTGAATACTTTAAATTTCACCTAATTAAATATCAATATTACCTTTATCTCTTCTTATCTTTTTGCAGCTCTGTTCTCATTTCTTTATCTCTTTATCTACCATCAGAAAATGTGTTGTCTTAATATTATGGGGTCACGTTCTACTTCAAGATAAACATTAGCTAACATTTTTTTAACAGGAAGATTTTTTACTTACTGTTCTTTTTTGTTCAAAATGTAATCCTATTTAAAGCATGTTTAATTGTGCTAACAACGTCAGCAAAGTGAGTGCTGCTGTTCAGTCTGCTCTCAGTTAAATACCTGGTCATCGTTCAGGTAGTTAGGCAGGCCTCCTATGAACAGTTTATGAGGGGAATCGGGAACGACTGTGGAGACGACACCTGTGAAGAAAAGAGGACAAAAAAAAAAAAGGTTAAAATCCAAATCGAAGTTTTTCTGTATCGCATCGTTATTAATCTGTCGGTGACGAACCTGGGACGTGGAAAGCAGGCTGCTCTGAGATACCCGGTAACGGCCGATAGTCGTGAGGTCTTCTGATCTTCAAAGACTGACCCTGGAAAATGATTCCATCGAAGGCCATGGCCTGCGTCGTCTCATCCACGGACCGAAACTAGAGAAGGAGAATCATTATGAGACAAAACGCAACCACTGATAGTTACATGATGCAAACTTCTAACATGTAAAAGAGGTGATAATATAGTGCAGTTACTTAGCATCTACAGTAAATGTAATAGTAATTCATGAGGCATTAATCTACTGGCTAACTAGAGATCCCACTATAATAAATCAACAATCACTGTACTGCACATGTAAAGAAATGGTAAATGTACTTATATAGGGCTCTTTTAGTCTTTTTAACCACTCAAAGTGCTTTTACACTACATGTCACATTCACTCACACGTTCATACACTGATGGCAGGCGCTTCCACACAGGCTGCCAACCTGCTCATCAGGAGGAAGCTAACACTCACACAGACATTCACATTCACACGTCGTTGGCACAGCCATTGGGAGCAATTTGGGGTTAAGTATCTTGTCCAAGGACACATCCGACACGTGGACCGGAGGAGCCGGACCGCCAAATCTTCCGATTAGTGGACGAGCACGTTCTACTTCCTGAACCACAGCCGCTCAAATGTGTGGTTAAAATATGTTGGAGGTTCAGTTTCTCGCTTTTAGTGCTTTTTCTCGAAGAAATTCGTGATAAAATGCAGAAATGTTGAGCCCAACAGTCATCTGCTGTTTTGATTTTGGTAATAAATAATCTGAAGGAATCATTTCAGAAGCCACAACTTAAATCTGGGAAGTAGAGAGAAAAATGATGGTTTCTGTGTCTTGGCTGTAGGACTGCAACTAACAATTATTTTCATCATTAATTATTTGATTAGTCTATGAAATGTCATGACATATCTAAAAATGTTGGTCTTGCTTTCACTCGAGTCTAAGACGACATCCTTAAATATCTGGTTTTGTTCCTCCAACTGTCCAAAACCTACAAATATTCAGTTTACAACAAAATAAAACAAAGTAGAAAAGCAGGAAGTTCTCACAGTGGAGGAGCTGGAACCATAGAAGGCATTTACTTTACATAATAGATGACTAACTTACTAATCAACTAAACAATTGCAACAACAACAACCAATGGCTGCAGCTCTAAGCTGAAATATGTTCAGCTTGTTACGGTTTCTAACAAGTATGCAAACATCTCTGCTCATATAAACGATAAGAGAATGTGAAACCCAGTGTGATTAGGCCTTAATCGTTCGTTATATCCAACATAAATTATAAATGTTGGAACTGGCAGAGCTCTGCTGCTCCCTTTAATACTGTAAAAAAACTCTAAAAACCTCAAGCCTTATTATTTATTGAGCCAATAAAAGTCTCAGTATGTGGATGTGCTGTCCTGTGTGAGCCATTAAAGCTCAGTTAAAGCTTTAAACTGCTGTCTTTAGTTATAACCTCACAGCTCATAAAGGCTCCAGGTAGACAAAGATCATCCTGACATCACTGTTCTTATAATTAAAATTGGCTGATTTAAAGAAAAGCTTCATTTTAATTGGCTTTGCTGCCACGTGGATCATGTGTGAGTTGTTGATAGGGTCTAAAAAATATAAATGATTTATAGTACAATGGTTTGTTTGGCTGTGTACTGAAATCTAGACTGAATGTAAAGATGGTTTGACTTCAGGTATATTTCGGTATATATAGTACATGTACTACTTTATTTATTTATTTTATTTGTCTCACTCTCTATATATATAAAAATCTTGCTGTTTTGAATCAGTTTCTATTGTTTTGAGGAGATCAAAATCAATAGTCCTGCTAGAAACGGAGCTGTAATGTGATATATTGTTCTAAATAACGTTAAAAGACTGCAGAATCAAGACTCATAAAATCAATTGCATTTGAACATTGTATAACAATCGCTCATATGGACTTCTCTTACTATGATACTTTTACTATACTGCTACTTTGTTCTGTTTTAGCTCACTTGATGCAGCATCAGAACATTACAGGTTAAAGTCTCTCACGGTGCCTGATGACATAAGTTTAAGATATCCTCTCAAAACATCACACAGCGCTTCGTAATACACACACAAACACTTTTTTACAGCTCTTGGAAGTATGGCGGGAACTGTTTTACCTTTCGTCGTGTGATCGCAATGTAAACAGATAAATACAGTGTTCATGTCACAAAGGAATCTAACAGGAATGTGTGCTTGCATGTCTGTGATTGGCCAACGCTGCCCCCCTTTTGCCTTTATGACGTTGCAATGCAGCAACTTTTATATCAGACAACCCTGAGCCCTCTGTGGTGGCGTCCCTGCTGAGTCAACGTTTTTTTTTTCACACAGGGCCAATATCCCTCTAATGAACACGTTCTACTTTAATTTATACAGAAATCAAAGTGTAAAAAGACAGTTTGCTGCTTTAAAGTAGGTTAGACTGAACTATTTATTGACTCAAAGACGGCCTGTAAAACACAGTAAAACAGTGAAGTGGCTTTTTACACTTCGGTTTTGTACGAATTAAACAAATTAGATACAACGGGTTAATTAGTGAGCTTTACTTGATGGCAGCTGAATCTACCAGTTCCCCCTGTTTCCAGTCCAGGGGAGTTCTGGTCCTCTGAAATGAGGCCAACACGGAAGTAACTTAAAACTGCATTCTATCAAAAGGCCACCAGGGGGCGACCGTTTTGGTGTCAAAAGGACTTCCGTCTCAATACAAGTCAATGGAGAATTCACCAACTTCTCACTTGATTTCTAACCTCCGTAAACGTTTTAAAATGTGTTTATGGTCTCAATCGCTAGTTTAAAGCCTTCTTCAATGCAGTATGATGTTCATTTGGGACATTTTGGCCTCCCTGATTTTATATGTGACGATAAAGCAGGGTATGCATTAGGGTGTGGCTACGTCGTGATTGACAGGTTGATTGGTTCACAGGTTCAGGAGGGCGCCTCATGCTCCTCCTGATGCCCATATAAGTAGAATCCGTGTTTTTTTTTTACCCGGCATGCACCGGAAATTTTCAAGATGGCGCTGCCCAGATCCGAAACTATTCGCTTCCAAGCAGCAGTCCACAAACCAATGGGTGACGTCACGGATGTTACGTCCATTTTATATACAGTCTATGTTCCAGTCATTACGCTAACCTACGCTAACAGGCTGCCTGCTGAAGCTTCAGATGTGAGCTTCAGATTTAAGACTCAGCTGTATCAAACTATCTAAACTGAAGTTTCATACCTCTAGGAAAGCAAAGTTTTTATCCTGATTGATCTGCACGGCGAGTACAGGGTTGCTCGGGGCTTGTGAGAGGCCTGCGAGACGCATCTGGGCGTTGAAGAACTCTGCCATGGACTCCTGAAGAGACAAAAACACTTCCACATATGAGTGTTTGGTAATAAAATCAGAGGAATAACCAGAAAGATGAACAAAAAAGAGCAACTTTACCTCAGTTACTCCAAAGGGAATATTTCCAACGTAGAGGCGTCTGGCTTGTCTCGTCATCTGGCTGCCAACAACGGGCACTTGTGTCGGCGCAGCAGCCACTCCAGTGGTGGTGGACGTTGCCAGCAGAGCTATTGTTGGTATCTGCCCGGCCGCTGAAGGGGAAGAACAGAAGAGAGCATGCGAGGAACGTCACCTTCGGCTACAGAAGCGCTACCATCTGAACCCTCTGTTGCTTTATCTGTAATTGCAGATTCATTTGTAGGGAGCATTAATGCGTCAGCTACTTAAATCTGTGTGTTTTTCCGCCTTGAGTCCAGCTCCAAGAAATGTTTTAAGACTTCTTTGTGCGTCTTTATTTTTCTGCCTACTGTATAAAAAGCAATAAATGTGTATTTTTACTCTTAGATGGATTATTGGTTTAAGTAAACAAACTATTTAAAGGGATCAACAGAAACCTAATTATCCATAACAAATTAAATTAAGTGAGAGAGAGAGAGCAGTGTTAATTAAATCCTTTGGTATATGTATTATTATTTAAATTTTTCTGGGAAATTAACCAAAATAAATGCTCACAGATAAAGCAAAAAAGACAGTAAATACCTGACTAATCACAGCACTTAAAGAAATCATATGCTGCAGTATTACAGCAGACTCTAAGATCATTGATGTACAACACTCTCTATTACCACCTCGTCTACGGTCTGCTGCAGAGCTTTCCAGCCTGTGAGTCAGACAGGAGAGCTGAAGGGCAGCGTGAAGGCAGAGACGTGAGCCAGAGATACTGACAGAGGAGCATGGCCCATCTTCTAAAAACAACATTAGTTATTGTAGTTTGGCTGCTTGTCAATAATCATCTCAGTTGGAAGCTGCAGCAGCGGTGACGGTGACACACAGTTCATGGAGGCAGTTAAAGTACTTTATAACACTAAGTGCCTGAATAGCTGCAATTTGCATAAAAATTCCTATTCTTTTTTTTTATTTTTTAGGTTCATAACTCATCAAATCTGAACACACAGACATGATGCACATATTTTTAGATTCACAGTGACTTACACTCTGCAAAGGTATCACTACACTCCTAGTTGCTTATTCTGCTCAAGGTGCCATTGTAAACAAATAAAAAATAGATATTAAAACTATAGATATCATTTACAGTAGACACCCTACTGCAATACATAAACTCCACAGTTGTTATCTTTGCATCTGGTTAGTTAATTGCAAATATTTCCTTTACCGTGGAATAAAGCTTGACCTGGTCTTAGTCTCAACCTGGTTTGAACCCTTCTCAAGTCTTGGCTGCAGCTTGGCTCAGGTCTGGATACCAGCTCAGAGGAATCAATGCATGCAGACTTCTGAAAGAACTAGTCGTAGGTGTAGTCTGAGTCAGAGCCTGAACGCAGCGCAGAGGACTTGAAGACATACCTTGCATAGCTTTATATTGCATTGGTGTGATGTGTTCAAAGCCAGGCGGAGGCACATCCCAGTATTTGCAGGTTCTTTTCTTCCTCGTTCGCCTCGGAGAATGGCTGCATGCGGAAAATAAAAGAAGATGAACAAAATATGAGCTCGAGTAGAGGAGAAAAACCTGTTTATTGTGTAGTTGTGGGTTTCGAAATGACACTTTCAATGTTGCTATGTCGTCCATCTCCTCACAAACAGTCAGCTAATCTACACAGAAATGAAGTTGTAGCTGAATTGGACCCAGGCAGGGAGTTCTGGAAATGAGGCCAACGTGGAAGTAACTTAAAACTGCATTCAATCAAAAGGCCACCAGGGGGCGACCGTTTTGGTGTCAAAAGGACTTCCGTCTCTATACAAGTCAATGGAGAATTCACCAACTTCTCACTTGATTTCTAACCTCAGTAAACGTTTTCAAAATGTGTTTATGGTCTCAATCGCTAGTTTAAAGCCTTCTTCAATGCAGTATGATGTTCATTTGTGAAATTTTGGCCTCCCTGATTTTATATTTGACGATAAAGCAGGGTATGCATTAGGGCGTGGCTACGTCGTGATTGACAGGTTGATTGGTTCACAGGTTCAGGAGGGCGCCTCATGCCCCTCCTGATGCCCATATAAGTAGAATCCGTGTTTTTATTTTTCCCAGCATGCACCTGAAATTTTCAAGATAGCGCTGCTCAGATCCGAAACTATTGGCTTCCGAGCAGCAGTCCACAAACCAATGGGTGACGTCACGGATGTTACGTCCATTTTATATACAGTCTATGATTGGACCAGAACTGTGACCCAGTATTTGCAGGTCCTTTTCTTCCTCGTTCACCTCGGAGAAAGGCTGCATGCAAAAAAATAAGAGAAAATGAACAAAATATATAAACTCAGGCAGAAAAGAAACAACTGTGTAATTATTTGTGAGTTTTCTAAATGATGCTTTTAATGTTGCTGCATGGTCCATCTCCTCACAAACAGTCTACATGACCATATAAACTCATTACATTATTTAAATTGGATAGTTTTCCATTGAATATACTACGTTAAAAACGGCTAATCTGCACAGAAATTAAGTTGCAGTTGTTAACAATGACTGGAAGATTTTGGCGTTGAACTGAAAAAGGAAACATTGGCATTGAAACACTTAACGGCCTTTTGTAACTCTGTAATCTTGCAGCAGCAGCAGCAGCTCCAGTCCTGCGTCGGGGAGAACATGATCCGATAAACCGATCCGTGCAGATCTTTACCGCTGCCTCTAATGTCCCTGCAGCATTTTGATATGTGATATAATTCCTTTTGGAAGATAAATATCGGCTCTCACTGATGAAATCAAACAATTGTTGCTGCCACGTTTGTTTGTCTGCATGTAAATGAAAATATGTAGAATGAAACAAAAGTGCTGTTTCCAGGGCTTCATATGTACAGATGTTACAAGATTTAAATAAATATGAATGTATAAAATGAACAGATATTAAACAATGTAAGATGTGATGGAGAAGAGTAAAAAACAAAACCTGACAGTGGGGCTTAATCAAGGCACTCTCTCCAGTGCAAGGCTTTACATTAACCAAAGAAAAAAGAGAAAAGTAAGATTAGGAAGAAAGAAAAGGAAGGTCAAAAGAGAGAATAAGATTTCACAAGATAACACGAGATATTCTGTGACCCTTTATTTGTCTTAATAAGTCGGGGGCTCGTCTGTTCCATGTTGTTTTTAGATATACATGTTGATATAAAACAGAGAAAAGTTACAAATCTTCACATTTTAGAAGCTGAAACCAGAAAATATTTTGCATTTTTTCCCAATGTTTTTACTTGAATATGAAGATTATAAAAACAGCTGCCAATTACATTTCCATCAATTGACTCATCTCATCAGCTGTGTGCAGTAGCTTCATGAATCCACTGTGTTACTCATGCTTAGACGGGTGCATTTACACATTAAAGCTGTGATGTCTGCCTCACCAGACTGGGTCACTTCCTCCCACTCACCTGTGCTTCTTGTGGTCCCGAGAGGAACTCCTGCGGTCCCGGCTCTTCCTGTCTCTGCTGCGGCTTCTCTTCTCGCGGCTGCGGCTCCCTCGGTCTTTGCTCCAGCTGCGGTGTTTGTCGCCTCGGCCGCCCGCTGATCCGCTGCGACTCCTCTTTTTGTGTGTCCTTTCTCTTTCTCTCTCTGTGTGTGTGTAATCAGCAGGCAAATAATTAACATTGTCACACACATAATTACCCAGTAAATACACAAGTGATTCACCTGTTTTTATCTTTCTAATTCAACAGGACTCCTTCTATAATTACTGTACCTGAGTGATAGTATTTCACAGCACTAACTGCAGGTAATTACAATTATTGGACAAGCTAGTAGCAGTGCATCATTGCATACTAACGTCTCCTCTCTGTATTAATTACCTCCAACCTGCTCTGATACTCTCCAGTCTCCTCTGTGTTGTCGTCATGCCAACACGTTATATTTCTTGGAGGAGTCTGACAGTTTAATGCGGCCATGCTTCTTAGCAAAGGAGGAATGTCTGGAATAACATGACTGAAGAGCTCTTAGCAAATCAATAAGAGGTACTATTCATTTCAGTGTACTGTAGATCTGATCCGATGGATGGCTTCAGCTTGATTACATGTCAACTTTTAGACCTGGTACTTTTATCTCATCTTTTTCTTTTTGTATCTAGGAAGATTTCATGTGCTGTAAGTTACTCCAGTGTACTACTTCACTGTGCTAGACTTTATTGATTTTAAGATGTTTAAATTATCTATGAATTATTGATTAATCGATTGGAATTGGAATTAGGCTTAGAAATTTGGGGAAAATGTTCTAAATATGGCGTCTTTAAATGTCTTGTTTTGTCCAACAGGCCAAATGTATCCAGTTTATTATCACATGAGATGAGCAGCAAATACTTCTATTGAAGAAGCTAAACAAGGGAGAGTCTGACACTTTCAGTATTAAAAAAAATGACTAAAATAATAAGAGTTGTATTTTGTTAAAGTTTGTAAGTTATGAAGGGGATGGTGTTAATGATGAGCATGTTTTATTATCATTATCATTGATAAAAGGGGAATAACTCCAAGTAGTGGTGATTTTTATTTTTTTATTTTAATAATTGTCAAGCTCTCAATCAAACTTTATTCATTAAGCACCTTTCAAACAGGTCAGTGCAGTTCAAAGTGCTTCACAGACGACTGACAAGCCAATAAAAAGAGATAATAAATGTAGACAGTTAACAGTAAAATAATTGTGGACTAATGCAAACAAGAAATAATATAAAAATGGAATAGAAATAAGATTTTAAAGCTATAATAATAATAATCGAAATAAAATCAATAAGGGGTTGGTATACAAATATATAATAATATTAATAATGGAATAAAAGGTAAATTAAAATGTTACAATATGAATATAATAAAATAAGTGGATATAATAAAGTAAAGTAATGTCTATAGATTATTCTGAATGTCGTTTATTGTACATTTACAAGTTAAAATCCTGCATTTAAATCCCTCCTTAAGTTAAAGTATATAAGTGCTTCCAGCTAAACTTACTTACAGTATAAAGTTATTTATAGAAACATATTATAGTGTACTGTTTAACTGTAATATGAGAAACTTTGTGACCCAGCCGCCATGTTGAAGACGAACATGGGAAGGACAGGGAGGGAATCACACATGCACGCTCACATGCACGCTCACATGCACACTCAGTCAACAAAGAACAGAGAAGCTCATATAACAGCTTAAACACAGAGAGGACGTGTGACTTCATTCTCTGTTCAGGACGTCATTACTTCACTACATGTTTGCATGACAAACAGACCAACTGTTCATTTAAAGAGGCTGAGTGTCAGATACTGCAACTTTAAGTCAAAGTAATAATGCTACAATGTAAAAGTATTGAATTACAAGTAATCTGTAATGCATTAAAATCCAAAAACAAAGTATTTTCACTTTCTGTTGATTTCCCAGAAGGAAGACTTCATTTCCCATGAGCCTCAGCTCCTCGTCATGTTGTTAAACTCTTGGGTAGCTTGTGTATTTGTTTTGGAGACCAGTGAAAGAAAGAAAACTATTTTTAATATGTTTTTCTTTTCTTTTTAAACACAGCCTTTTGCAGGATGCATAGTGATGAGGTGATGCATCTATAATATTATTTTACAAGCCATGCCATATCTTATTTTATTTCCCATTGAAACTTTCAGAAAATTACTAATTACCCTATTTAAAATGCAATACGTAATGTAACTATTTCAAATACTTAATCAAAGTAATGTAACTTATTACATTTGATTACTTTATTTTCTAACCAATGTTTTCAGCTGTTAGGGTATGTGTTCCCATTAAGCATCAAAATCTAAGTCCAGCTGTTTTTCATGGATACTGACATGATTTATAAGAGAGATCATTTCTTATAAAGCAACATTTATCTCTCATTTGAAAATGTTTCCATTAGTTTATGTAGATTTTAGAATATAAAATAAAGATATTTGATGAATAAAGTCAAATGTCTGGCATGAGCTTAATTGGTACTGTGACACAATTTAAGCCCATGTGTGCTCCAAATAAGCCCATGTCATGATATATTTACAAAATATTAAAACATATATTGATTTTAAAGAATTAAAAACAGCAATATATGTATTCAGTAACATTTTAAATATTAAAAAATGAGGGAAAAACCCTCCTGAGCAAAATCTTAAAGGTCTGACTTCAGATGTAACCTCCTTTCCATTTTCATAAATGTAATTTAATGACATTTTTTCCCAATAACTGTAACAGATTACAGTTACATTTATTTTGCCATTAAACTAGATAACACCATTACATGTCGCCTAAATACTCCCCAACACTGCTCATAACCAATAAAAAAAAGTTCCTTGCAGTAACTTTAAGTAAAAGCATCTGAGCACTTCTTCCAACACTGACTGCAGGTCTCACAATCTGATGGGTCACCAAATACAGTGTAACACCGGTGCACAGACAGGCTGCCTTCAGTGCGGTGCAGCAGTGTCTATGTAGTGGCTATGAGAGGTGAGGAAGAGGTGACTGTCTGCATGATGCATCACAAACCTACATACTGACATGAAAAACAGCACAAGCCTGAGTCCCAGCAGCGTTTACCGCGCACTAAAGTTGCTGTCAGGTCAGGTTAATAACTCATTCATAAAATAAACAGGGGGGGCTGACGTTACGCACTGTGTGGAGAGGTGCATTGCTAGCTTGCAGACTGAATTGGGGGCACAGACACAGACCGTCAAACACTTACCTTGTCGATTTTCACTCAGCTGTTTCTCAAATTCCTCGAAATCCGACATTATGCTTTGTTATGTTTCTGCGTAAAGATGAGCAGGTCTGGCTCGTCTGTCTGAGGGGGAAAGACGGCAGCCTGTCCGCTGTATCAGTGCAGCAATAAAAACCACTGAAATCTCCCCCTTGGTGTCAAGATAGACACTGTAAACACACAACATCCGGTTATACCTTCAAAATGCAACCATACAGCCTCACTGAGGGTGATTTAAAACCTCCTTCTGCTCAAAAATAAGGGTTTCTTCTTGTGCATAATGATGCATGTGCAGAGTTTGACACTAGAAGGCAGTTCTCAAGGTTTCTCTGTGCTCGTTAAAGTTGAGATGAAATGGAAAATGGGCACAGTGGTGCAGCACTGTCACCTCACAGCAGGAGGGTTTAACTGGGGTCCAATTATATGTGGGGTTTGCATGTTCTCCCTGTGCCTGCATGGGTTCTCTACTGGTGCTCTGACATCCTCCCACAGAGTGAAAAACATGCAGGTTAGGTTAAGTGGTGACTGCAAATTGGATGTAAGTGTGAATCTGGAGGAGAGGATAAGATGCCTAAAAATGCCTTTTACACCCTTTTAGATTGTATTATATTGTTCACCTGTTAAACAATATGCCAAAAAAACTGTTTCTTTTTATTCTTATATTATAATAAATCAAAATATGACATGTTTAACTAGCCAATTCCAACCAATAATCTCATGACTTCAGTTCTTAGTGGCACAGAGCTGATATTAATTATGATATACTCACTTTTCAACATTTAAATCAGAATCTTCCTAACGTTATGTCCCGCCTGCCTGTCCTGTTTCACTTGAAAATATGTCAAAATGTCAAAATAAAATAGGAATATATGGATTGACTTTACACAGTTGGAGCAATAAGCTCAAATTGGATTACACAGATGTATAAATAAAGTCAGTGAAGAGCCAACTGAAATGAAATGAAATTAATTAGACACCTAGAAAAACACGTTAAAAGATGAATGTAAAATATAATTACGTACTTAATTAAGGGTATATTATGCTTTTAAGAAGACTTGGTAAATAATAATGTATGTATGTATATGTTTGTAAATCATCTTTAGCTACCAGTAAGAATAATACGTTAATATTAAGATATTCAGACTTTAGATTTAAAACTTTTGGATCCGTTAAAGATACCAAATGTGCAAGGCAGCAAAATAAAGAAATAAATCTGCATCACAATTGTTGCAAAAAACAATAAAGAAAACATAGAAATCTGTGTAATCACTCATTCATTCAGTAATTCATTCAAGTTTTAAATTGCACAAGAACTCACTCATTTAATGCTTTTATTGTGATGGTGGTGTCAATATCCGGCCAGTGTGTGTGTAACCTTTATAACTTGATTGACAAAATCTTCCAGCTTTAATTTCTTCACACACACACACACACACACACACACACACACACACACACACACACACACACACACACACACACACACACACACACACACACACACACACACACACACACACACACACACAGAGGGCTGTTTACATTGACTCACATTCATCGTAACTTAGCCTTAAACCAAGTCATCAAATATGAGTATGAGGACTTTTGTCATTTTTGAGGACGGTCCCCACAATGTCACTAAATCAAGTAATACCTGGTACACACATATAGAGATATTTTACCTAGTTGGGTAAAAAAAAAAATCAAAGCAGAACTGCTGATGTTAGGATTCACTTATACATATTTTTTTGTTTACACACCTTACCAAGAAAAGGTCAAATATAAAATTTAAACACAGGCTGACAATCTTACACACATGTCAAATCAAACGAAAACAAAAAAAACAGTAGTGGAGCTTTAATAAAATATTCTTTGTAATTAAAATGTGCCAGTGGTTTGCATAGATTCTGTGAGTGATCGGGGGCAAAGAAGAAAAATGGAGCATAAATAAAGTGTTAGCATATAAATTAGGACAAAGATGTGTTTGTAATTATTTCTTATTTTTAACGGCACTTTAGACACCTCACCATCAACACCTCAACATCATGTGTGTGTGTATTTGTGTGTATATAATTATTTTCTATGAGGTAAGGCACATTAGAAATTACGCCTAAAGGAAGCTAATGAAAACACCTCTTTCCCAGCGGCCCCCTCTCCTCTCCTCTCCTCTCCTCTCCCCCGCCTGTCATTCTAAACATAACATGTTGACAACATACATGGAAAATAACTGACTCAGCTGTGCTGCTATTAAAAGAGCTCAAATCCCAAAGTATTGCTGTAGCGGGGCTGGCCGGCTGTCATGTCGTAGGAGCTCTCTGAATGAGCTGAGGCGTGCAGCTACAGCTCCTCAGGAGAGGAATTAATCAGGAGTCCAAGATACCTGCAGAGGCCTGAGAAACCCAAGCAGTAAGTGCTGCCTGTTAATTCACGTCTTACAATATTGAGGTCAGTCAGCTAGAAGTGATCTGCCGTCTTTAGTGGTCAGTCACTTGTGGAAAAGGTCCAGTTCAGTGTGCAACCAGGATTTTTGAGTGACAACTTGTTTTTTAATATTTAATTTCATGCAGGACGGCTGCAGCATAAAATGACAAGTGCTCCACTTCTTTGTTCCACTTCTTCAGTTTTTCGTTACGTTAATGAATCTCTTGACGTTGTTGTGGAATAATGTGTGTGAATACTCTGTGACATTCAGCCTTTGTGAGAGATACAGTATCTATTTCTAGGGCAGTTTATTTTTAGAAACCCCCTTCTTGGACAAACACCCAGTGCTTGGCATCGTAATCCTAAACCAAAAGGTTATCTTCAAATGCCCATTTGGACAAAACTACGACGTGTGAGTGCCAGTATTTGCAATCTAATAATAATAATAATAAAAAACCTGGCATTGTAAAGTAAACAGAGAATTTATGGGGAACATAGTTTTGTCCAAGCTGGTTATGAAAACCAATCTGTTAATATAATCACATTCACAGTCCATAAAACAAAATCTGACATCTGTCAAGTTGAACATATGTTTAGAAAAGCTTAAAATATGGTTTGAAGTTAAAAAGTTGGATTTGAGAGTTGGACCGTTACACATTCAAGATTTTTAGAGCATATAATAATTGCTTCATACTCATAATGTTTGCAAAAGCACGACTTCATTGCATGTTTGGATTTATGAAAGCTTTAACCCTCCTGTCGTCCTCCCGGGTCAAATTGACCCCATCTCTTTCTTTCCTTCCTTCCTTCCTTCCTCCCTTCCTCTTTATTTAATTTTTCCTTTGTTCTTCCCCTCCTTTGCTCTTTCTTTGCTCCCTCTTCCTTCCATACTTCTTTCCTCACTTCCTTCCTCCTTACTCCGTTCTTTCCTTCCTTCCTTCCTCCTCTCCTTCCTTCCTTCCTCTTTTCTTCCCTCCTTACTCCTTTCTTTCCTTCCTTCCTCCCTTCCTTCTCTCCTTACTTCCTTCCTCTTTTTCTCCCTGCCTCCCTCCTTTCCTTCCTTCCTTCCTTCCTTCCTTCCTAATTCCTTCTTTCCTCCTGTCCTTCTTTCTTTCCTTCCTTCCTTCCTTGACCTGAAGACAACAGGAGGGTTAATATGGAAATAAACTGAAACTATAAAGACAATTAGGAGCTCAAAACAACAATAAACAGCAGAACTAGTACAAAGCGATAAACAAATCATGCTTGCTCTGACCTCACACATTCAATCAGCTGCCAGATGTCCAAATAAAAGTTCAGTTTCATGAATGGGGAATGTGATTTTACCTCATAAGACTGTGTGTATATCATATATGTATATAAAAGTTGTAATCTATAGGCAGAGAGAAATCCCATATAGAGACATGAATGATGTTGTATTTATCATTTACTTTTTCTTCTAATTGCTTATGAAAGAACATGGTTAAAAAACCCTTTCCTCTGTTTTTGTTTCAGAAATTGTAAGAATATATTTACTATATATTTAAAAAATGGTTGTAGAGGGTGAGATGGATGCCAATGTAACGGAGCCGGAGAGCTTGTGGGTATGAAACGCTCCCTTTTTCACTAGATCTTAAACGGTCTTTTGACATCCCATCCCATCTCATATGCATCATCAGAATTAAAAAAAATCATTGTCCATGTGAAAAGTATGTTTACGTCTTTAAACATACTTTCACAATGATGACATCAACATCGGTTTGTAAGGGGTTTTGTTTATCCTTTTTTTTTTAAAAGAATAGTTTGATATTTTGGGAAATTGTTCTTTTTGTAAAGACTTTGATGAGAAGAATGATGCCACTCTCATGTCTGAGCTCTAAATATCAAACTACTGTCAGCAGATGGTTAGCTTAGCTTAGCACAAAAACTGGAAATGGGGCAACTACTAGCCTGGCTCTGTCCGAAGGCAACTAAAGGCCTGTAAGCACCTTAATTAACATGTTTCCTTCGTTTAATCTGCAAAAAAATTCAAAGTGTAATGAAGTGTAATGAACAACCCCCCTGTAAAATAGCACATTGCAGACCTTTTTTGTATGGATAAAACAATAATATAGTTAGTGAGCTTTAAAGTTGTTGATAGATGGATTTACTTTCCTAACTTTGGACAGAACCAGGCTAGCTATTTCCCCCTGTTTCTAGTCTTTATGCTAATCTATGGGTAACTGGCTGTTAGCTGTTTGATAGACAAATATGAGTGGTTTCAACCTTTACATCTAACTCTTGCTTAGAAAGTCAATACCGTAGCTCCTCAAATAAAAGATAGTAGTCAGTCAAAAGCCGGCTCTCTGATAATGGTCAATGTCCGGCCCAAAGAAATAGTCCAGGGGAAAAAACAGTGGTGGATTAACTCCTGGTGCCTGTTATATAATGTGCATGCCAGTTAATTATAAAGAGTAGTTACCTGGATGTAACTCCAGTTCTATGAGTACATGTGTTGAGTGTAGCAGATCATCACAGAAATAACAATGATGGCCATGACACTATATGAATACATGGGTAACCAGAATAATTTGGATAAGCCAGCAAGAATACATCCGTAGCATGCTACCCATATGCCAAAATGTTCTGGGTGGGACTCATGCTAGAATTATTGTTCGGCATGGATGACCAATAAAGTAGTACCAAAAATGTAACAGAACAAATGGAAGCAGATCAGAAAACAATCAGGCTTTGTACTAAAACAAATGAGCAAATATACTTATTAAACAGAGGGAACTAAAATAAAGGCCTTTCCTTAATATAAGCCTGTTAATAAAGGCCTTGGCCTCTATTTGAGGAAATACAGTAAGAACATTTCCCAAATGTCAAACGGTATATTGTGAGAGCTTTACAAAGATATGCCCTTGTTTTATGTACATTTTGCATATTTAATGTAAAAATTAAAACCCATTTTCAGGACATCCTCCATGAGATGGACCCACTATGGACAATCCTCTTGGTGCCCTTCGTAGTCGTGCTGACAGCTGGATTTTTCTACCTCTATGGCTTCATTGTCGGCCTGTTGTCCAAAACATCAGTACGCAATAAGGTGGTGGTTTTAAGTGATGCTTTATCCGGGCTTGGAAGAGGTAACGTACTTTGTAGTTAAAGACAAAAAACTAAACTAAACTAAAAAGGCATCTTCCGATTGGATTTTACATTGTTATCTGTCTTGTTTTTCTAATTTGGATTCATCACTGAAGAATGTGCGAGTGTGTTTCACAAAGGAGGAGCGAGGCTGATCCTCTGTGGGAAAAGCTGGGAGAAACTTGAAGAACTTGCCGATAATTTGGCCAATGCTTCAGATCCCACTGTAGTGAGTACCACCACTAAAACACAATAAATGATGACCAATGACTATCCATCTATAGCTACTGCTTCTCCTCCTCAGACGTTTCCTCCTAAACTGGTGCTGCTGGATTTTGGAGATATGGACAGCATGCCTGAGGCGATCGATGAGATCCTGGAGTGTTACGGCTGCTTGGATATTCTCATCTTTAACAGCAGTATGAAAGTCAAAGCACCTGCACAGAGTCTTTCTTTGGAGATGGACAAGCTACTAATGGACAACAACTACTTCGGACCAGTCACGCTGGCTAAAGGTAGATTATTCAATTACATTTCAGTCTGCAATGGATGAGATAATTCATCATAATAGCTTTGAGGTTTTGTCATATGTGTTTTGTTGCCTGCAGAGAAGTTTACATTTCTGTTTTTTAGGTGTGCTGCCCTCCATGATCTCTAGGCGGACTGGTCACCTGCTTCTGGTCAACAGCATTCAAGGAAAACTTGCTGTGCCCTTCCGCGCTACATGTGAGTTAAAGTGTTTTAATACAGAAATTCTTATTCAAGGTGCTACTGTATGTAAAGTACGTAATTAATGTGAGTGTAGTTGTGTGGCTCTGTGGAAATTCACCTCTTTGGTCCAGATTGAATTGATTCAACATGCTTAACTAAAACTTGTTAACAAGATCAATATAAAGTCCAACTTTTAAGATATATTAGTCTACTACAAGATCTCCTTTGTATAAATATGATATGATGTCATGTTGGTGTCCCCTAATTTTACATTTTTTCAATTAATTACTGTTCAATCATCTGCTTATGTAGCTGAAGTCCTTATTTTAAAACAGCAAATCATATCTTGAATAAAGCTATAACGTGTGATTCAACAAGGACTAGAACTATGCAATTAAAATATTAAACAATTATCTTTAATTATCCATGATAGCTAACAAAAAAACCTGGCAAAACCAATCTGTTGGGATCAGGCGGGGAGTTCCGGTCCTCTGAAATGAGGCCAACGCGGAAGTAACTTAAAACTGCATTCTATCAAAAGGCCACCAGGGGGCGACTGTTTTGGTGTCAAAAGGACTTCCGTCTCTATACTAGTCAATGGAGAATTCACAAACTTCTCACTTGATTTCTAACCTCAGTAAACGTTTTCAAAATGTGTTTATGGTCTCAATCGCTAGTTTAAAGCCTTCTTCAATGCAGTATGATGTTCATTTGGGACATTTTGGCCTCCCTGATTTTATATTTGACGATAAAGCAGGGTATGCATTAGGGCGTGGCTACGTCGTGATTGACAGGTTGATTGGTTCACAGGTTCAGGAGGGCGCCTCATGCTCCTCCTGATGCCCATATAAGTAGAATCCGTGTTTTGTTTTTTTGCCGGCATGCACCGGAAATTTTCAAGATGGCGCTGCCCAGATCCGATACTATTGGCCTCCGAGCAGCAGTCCACAAACCTATGGGTGACGTCACGGATGTTACGTCCATTTCTTATATACAGTCTATGGTTGGGATATGTAGATTCGAGTAATGGCTAATTCTGGTGCTTCAAAATGAGTTAAAGGTAATGATGAGGTGTAGATGGCTGTAATATCTAGAAGTGAAGACATTTAGGTGTTACTTTATGTTTTTTTTCAGATGCAGCCTCTAAACATGCAGTTCAGGCTTTCTTTGACTGTGTGAGGGCTGAAGTGGAGGAGTACGGCATCTCCGTCAGCACCATAAACCACACCTTCATCAGCAAATGTGCAGCAGGGGCAGCTCCGTCCAAATCCATCTGGTCATGTGAGTAAAATTAAAAGAAAGCAGGCAGAAGGATACCAAACTTTATTCTGAAATACACATACTCTTCACTGTTTGGTTTTTTTAAATTTAAACTCTTCCCTTAACCTTTGTGTCAGTCAAATTGACCACGTCTGTTTTGACTGTTCCTTCTTTCCTCCCTTCCTTCCTTCCGTCTGTCCTTCCTCCCTCCCTCCTTCTCTCTTTCTTTCCTTCCTCTCTTTCCTTTCTCCCTTCCTTCTGTCCTTCCTTCCTTCTTTCCTTCTCTCCTTACTCCATCCCCCTTTCTTCCTTCCTTCTGTCCTTCCTACCTCCCTCCCTCTCTCCTCCTTTCCTTCCTTCCTTCCTCCCTTCCTCCTTCTCTCTTTCTTTCCTCCCTCCCTCCCTCCCTCCCTCCTTTCTTTCCTTCTTACTCCCTTCCTCCCTCCTTTCCTTCCTTCTTCCTCCCTTCCTTCCTTGACTCGAGGACAACAGGAGGATTAAATTATGTCACAGAACATTTTCTCATCTATTGCCCTCAAGTGAATTATTTCTTGCCTCTCCATTTGCAGTGTTGTACACTAAGAAGCCGCTCGGCGTTTCTCCTGATGAAGCAGCCACTGAGATTGTGAAGACTTTAAACAACAAGAGGAAAGAGGTGGTAATTGCTCCCTCGCTCCCCAAGGTTGCCATCTATGCCAGGTCCTTCTTCCCTAATGTGTTCTTCGCTGTGATGGCTGCAGGAGTGAACAACGCTGCTGTCGCTGACAAGATGTAGCACTGTTGCTGCTGCCATACGCAGCCTCACACTATAATGACTGTGGATATTTATGACACAATATTTTCTGGTGAAGGTGAAACAAAAGTGTGAAAGATGTGAAAATTAAGAATAAAGGATGGGTGGAAATGACAGCAAGGTCTGTGAAGAACATTTTATTCACAATCCTCCATCTGTCCATGCTGACAATCTAAAAGAAAAAATATTAATAATATACTGCCCTGTTTTTAATTAAATCTTTCAAAATAGATTTAAGATTTAAGCCCCCAGAGTCTCTTTTAAAGCGTTTGAGTGTAGGTCTTACATGTATTGACAATAATATGGTCTTAAATTTTGATTTATGAGTCAAATTATCATTTTTGGCTTGTACTGAACGCATACAAGTACATACAGGTTTGTGTTAATTGCAAAATAATGGGTCATAATGAGTTGTAATGACAACCAAAGGACACCTCATTAGAGCTTTAATGAGCGGTCTATTAATCATTTGATTGACAGAAAATTACGCAACAACTATGTTGATAATAGATTTATGGTTTTGACTAAGAAAGAAATGCTTTCAAGTTTCCCCAATGTGAGAATTTGCTGTTTTTTTCTGTTTTATGTCTTTGTAAATTGAATATATTTGGGATTTGGACTTATAGTCAGACAAAATAAAGACATTTAAACAAGTCACCTTGAGCTCTGTCAATCTGGGATGGATATTTTTCATTCATTTCTGGTGTTTTAATCGAGAAAACATAGCTCTACACTTCATATGAGTATCTTGTTGGAAGATTAACAGTTATGTTGCTCGAGTTTCTCCATCAGAAAGTCTTGTTTTCTGCATATTATACAGCTCGACAAATGGACCTGATTCAAAATGATCATAGGACTGCAGAGAATCAGTCAATCGTGAGGAAAATGTCATATATCTTCATATGTTTATGGACTTGATTACATTTAGAATATTAATAAAGTATTTATGTGTCAGTCCCAGTTATATAAATGTTCTTTTTTTTTTTTTAAGTACTTTTTTATTTTTATTTATCTAAGGCACCAAGACCACACATCCTGTACTGGAAGAAAAAAAAGATCAGACATACATATACTGAAGTGCAACCATATGTCAAAAAAAAACCTATAAAAGAAATGAAAAAATACTTTTCTCATCATTAAATCATGTCTGTGGTTGTGCTGTGGCTTGTGGTTGAGCAGTAAAAGCCACATTTTTTTTAAGTGTAGAGGTCAAGGACAGGTCATTAAAAATTATAGTGACTGTGTTGTGAGCAGCTGGCGCCCTCTAGTGGCCGTTCTGTATAATCACTACTACACGCTGTTTAGTATTACGTGTCTTTTCATGCGTAAATGGCGTTTAAAATATTTTCCAGACTCACTGCGTTGACTTGGAGAGTGAAATCCTACCCGACCGCTTTGACTGCACTGAGCTCCAGCTGCAGGTTGACGGTGGATCATGACCGACAGAACCAGCGGTTCAGTGTCTCTCCGGACAGCGGGGCTGGTAAGAGCACAGAGGCCGGGTTTCAAGCTCCGGCGCCGGGTTGAATCCTGTGAGGGAGCCCGGTGTATACTCGGGGCCTGCTGCAGCACATTTCAGCTCAGTGGATTAATTTCCAGTGAGAATCACACAACAGCTGCTCCATTGTAGATATTTGGATTTTACGCACATATTAACAGCTTGGCTCTTTTTTAGTAAGGAGAAAAGGATCAGCGAAACTCCATTTAAAAATATGAGAATTTAAGGTAGCTTCGTTCGAGAGCAAATTTTCACAATTTATGTGAATGACTCGTAGATTACACGATTGGTCTAGTATTACCTAACAGTTCGGCGCATATATTATTCGCCAATGCAGCAGATTTGTATTACATTTTTTGGATAATTGGCCACATAGCAAAGACGTCGCAGGTAAAGGAGAGCCACCTAAAAACCTATATTTCCGGAAGTAGGTTTGGTATGGTAATCTTAACAGTTTTCTCTCAGTACATGGTTAATCCAATCATATACTCTACTTTGTGGGCCCTAAACAGAAGTTAATTTCCACTCCGTTTGCCCCACTGCATTCAATTTAAAGCTATGGTAACTATTCTGCATTAACATGTCTAAAAACGATTAGACCTATCTTATTATGTTGAGTTGTGTGCATACATTATCCCAAATGATATCATCAGTTAACTCACTTGGTCACCTGTCAATGGCATCATCACCCCTCTGTCAAAGAGTAGAGGCATTGGTGTAGTGATCCTCCACTCCATTAAACCTACATAAAACAGGTTGTAAGTGAGAGATAATATAAATAAGAGCTAAGGTGTTAATTTAACCCAAAAGTTAAAATATTTACAGTGAATAATTTGCTGATTATGGGGCCCCCTGTTAGCTATGGGGCCCTATGAGCAGCTGCTTCATGCCTCCAGCTCACTTTGCACATCTGTAAACTGGGATTCCTATCATTTTAACTGTGGTGTGAAATCTTCCATGTCCTCTGTTCAGGCGCCGATGAATGTGCGGTGCTGCGGTACAAATTCACAGGGGAGAAGGAGGTGGACCTAATGTCAACATATGTGCCAGAGTCGTTCAGGGGCCAGGGTATTGCGGCGCAGCTGTCACAGGTAAGATTTAAACTTTGCTTTGGAAAGTGTGAGTGTCGGGCATACTGTATACTGGCCCAAACAAATCCACATTTTGTGTATTTTTCTTTTCCTGTTACAGGCCGCTCTGAACTTCCTGGTTGAAGAAAACCTCAAGGCTCATGTCTCTTGTTGGTACATCAAGAAATACATTGAGGAAAATCCACATAAAGGTTTCAAAGATGTCATCATACCTCAAGTCAACTAGAAGCTTGTGTACTTCACTGTACATTTCTACAGAGGCTAAATGGAGGATTAAAAGCACAATGCACTTGATTTGCAGAATGTGCACCATCCAAAAAGTTATGAATGATGATTGTTGAATGGATTTGTTTGTAATTCATAGACTGAAGTGCCAAATCACAACAATTGAGAATAAGTACAGTGAAATTAGTATTATTTTTAAAGATTCACTGTTGAATGCTGAATAAATGTGAGTAAAGATAGTCATTATCTCTGCAGAAAATTCAGGGTTTGAAGATGAAGTGGCTGCATGATTTGTATTCAGATTTCTTTTATCAACCTGAACCTAGTAAATTGGTGCTTATTTTTATGCCAGATTGCACTTTTTAATTCTGATCCGTCTGGTATCAGGTCTGTTGTAATTTGTATTATTGTATGTTGGGACATTGAAATATTTATGATGCCATAATGTATGGAAATTGATATTGTAATATTTTGCCAGTATAATCTGTATCTTTTTCTTGCTAAAAACATATTTTTTGACAATAAAAACAATCTTTTCTTCTCTGCGTATATTGGTGTCAAGTAATTACTCATTATAGCATTAAGCAAAGTTATTTATAATGCACATGCAGATATAACAAATAGGTCTACATATGGGGGACATTAAAGGATATGTTCACAATATTTCAAGTTTGTCCTACAACAACAGTCAGGGGCCCAAATGAACAGTGGAACATGTTTTTCTGGCTGAAATAATTCCTCCTATTCATACTGAACATTAGAAGAGATCCCTACGTAAAGTGTATTTGAAGCTAATGTGAAGCCAACCAAATTATTAAAACATCAAGTCGATGTATTTTAAAGTTAGTTATTTTAGTGCCAAATTCCTTGTTTTTGTTGCTCTACTTCCACTGCAGCTGAACAGGAAAACACTGTCCACTGAGACACAAAAAAGACCTTTGGGAGATATTAACTTCATCTGACTGACTAACGAGGACTGTGGATTTTGTCCCCCATTACTTACATTGTAAGTGGGTTAGGGTTAAAAACCAGTTTCAATGATCACTGTTGTTTTAAGATCAGAAATGTTGTGAAACTTACCTTTACCACACCTTTTTTGGGATTCTTTGAAGACCTGAGCCGCCTCGCAAGTATTCGGCTCTTCTACAGCCTTACTAGGTCATTGCACCAGGCCCCGTTGCCTCCTTTAATGTATACCTTAAAAGACAAATCCTCTGGGATTCTCTGGATGTGACTGAGTTGGATCTGAAGAACTGGGGGAAAAAAGAAGATTACAACTGTCTAACATGCTGTTCTAGCAGTGAACAAACTGTCACTTTGTAATTACCGATGCTGTTGGATGTCGTCCACCTGCAAGCTCGTCTCTCAGCAGGAGCTTCTCATTAGTGTTGAAAGGTATGATGACTTCAAAGAGTGTGACTCTCTCCGTGTTTCCTGGCCTTTGCAGCACCTTGTTGAGCAGGTGAGTGATGGCTGTGTCCATGTCTGTGTGATTCTGGGTATGAAAACTGGAGATGTATGCTGACTCCTTAGCTGAGGGTCTGATGTTCTGCCTTTACTGACAAGCAGCCTCTCAAAGGGTTTCATTATATCTGAAGTAGACACCTGTAGTCACACCTGTAGTGTTTCAGGGGTGTTGCAGGATGTTTCTCAGATTTAAGGTTAAGTTGGAAATCTGACCTTTTTTGGAAAACATCTGCTAACTGGCAGATACATGAGCCCAAAGGTGCTGACATAAAGACAAACTGTTGCTATTTATAAAGTGTGCATACTATCTTGAATGTTTTTGAACACTGTGTAGGGTAACGACTGTACAGCTTTCAAAAAAGTGGTTCTTTAAATGTGAAAGTGGAAGAGGCTCCTTTTTATTCATACGTACCCCCAAAGCTCTGTTGGATGAGTTCAAGTAACGCCTCATCTAAACCCTCAACCTTCATTGAACTGATTATTTCAATGTGTTAAGAATACTATTAATTCTTTGCAGTGGTTACTGTTGTTATGATAATTTTGACTGTTTTATCCATTACCTTTGGCTAACTATTTCAACAGTTTATTCATTACTTTTACAGCGTGTAGGGTTTAAATTTCTTTTAGCTACGACTTAACCATGAGCCTAGAAGATAAGAAGAAATGAGCATGTAAGGCGAGCACTGTATATCTTGGATTCTTGCCACCTAATGAGATTATTTCTGCCACTACGGCAGCTCCGCCGGTGGCTCTACTGATCCACAGTGTCAGGTTTTCACGCTCAAAAGTCACTGGCTTGCCACAGCTGTGTAGTAAAGAACAAGTCGAACAATAATCACAGTGTTTGCCTCTTGGATGAAGATATACTGTACTATGCCATGAGAGGTGTGAACCACATTTTATTTACATATTCAGTGATATAGTGGTATACTGCATAATCTGTTGCTGCAGAACATGTTTTTCTATGTTGTGTTTGAAATAAAAAATCAGTCACAATCGGTGGATCATATACTGTCGTTCCAATAGATGTCAGTCTTACTTCATTGAAGATTTCCCTTCACACCCATTTTGGTCTGTCAATGTTTGATTTATATCTCTCAGATTGGAAAATGTTCAACATCCATTACAGATCAAAGATCCCATTAGAAATACATTTATAAATCATATGAGATGTGACCATCAAAGATGACAGTTTCAAGGGAAGCGAGTTGACACATAAAGCTAAATTTCTGATTTAAAATTGGATACAAAGTTAATGTTTTTAAAACAATCTGACAGAATTAAACCATGGAGAAAAAAAAAGATTAAAGTCACAGAGACAATACTGCTGGTGGATTTAAAATAGGATGCAATATATGCAACCATCTTGTTAACACATATCATCTATGTATCATCATTTCATAAGCATATTTGCAGACGTGCTTGCATATGCATGAATTGTATATATGCCTGCCAAGTGGTGATCATCAATATACCAACAAGCGCTGGCTGATCTTTTCAGCCCTGAAAAGATCAGCATGATGAACCGAGCACAGACACAGCTTGGGGAAGAAAGCTCAACCCATCTGCTCCTGAATATCAGCCGTGATTAGAATATTCAGTGTTGCCTCGAGACACATAAAAGATGTTTTTGTTGACAAGCACAATCTCTCTTCTCTTGTGTTAAGGTATAGCACAGTAATGTTTTCAGTGAGATCATTTTCTGGTCCAATCCCAAACATCGTCTCTGTTATTAAGCAGGTCACCAAGCCTCGTCCCCGATAAGATGAGTAAAACTTTGATACAACTTGACTTTAAAAGGCTAATTCAACAAAAGATCTTCTACACTGAAACAGATATTAAAGTGTCTGTGCTGCAGCTGTAGTCTGCGCATCCTGGAGCTCGCCACAGCTTAGTGTGAAGACGTTGAAATTGCAGCCTTCGTCCCATCCTCCCACAAATAATATCCGATGGAAAGATTTGATGAAATGCATGTTGTGTCAAAGCCGACTATGCTACATTATTTCCGGAGGAAGATTGTAGGCTCCGGCTTTGCAGACATGCATTTGATAATTGGCAAGGAACAAAACAAACAAATATTCTCCTGTATTAGAATTTTACATCCAGGAACAAGGACCAATCTAGGTCAAAGAAATCAGCCCGAAAAAGGGTTCCAGTGGGGCACAGGGACAGGGATGGTGACTCCATTTTTAGCAGTATACCTCTCCATGTTGTTCTGGTGCACTGTCCGTTTCGACCTCATATGTTGTTGTGCCTGTGGATGGTTTATTGCCATTGACTGGCAGTTCTGGCGGGGCCTCAGTGTAAGCGGGCGCAGCCGTCAGGTACATGTCCCACATCTGCTCGGGGATATTCAGCTCTATCATCTTCTGCTTGACCAACAGGTTCTTCTCGATGTTCCGCCGTTTGTATTTAAACTCTATGATTGTCTTTGTGTACCTGTTCAGCGCTGTCACGGCCGAGCCCATGCAGGTACCGAAGGAGCCCCAAGCTAAGCTGAGGAGAGGTTTGAAAACAGTATCAGGCCCAGTATGTGCACCTCTAGTCTCATGTGCAAAGCCAAACCAACAATGAATGAACTATGTAGAAGTAGTTAAATTAGTTAAATTAATTGTTGTGTGTATCCAAAACCTGATATATCTTATTCTTCTGTGCCATAGAATTACGTTGCAGCATGTTCTTTGGCTTGGAGAAGTTTGGACGTGTTAGTTTATAATGGCTCCAAAGACTAATAACAGTGATCATGTTCTCACCCTCCCTGTTGTGTAAGCCAGGCACTTAACTAGCTTGTTGTGCTACATATCACAATCTCTTGACTTCATGCCAAAGGTATTTACAATGTTCAATGTAGGATGAGGTCAAGAAGTTGTGATATGTAGCAAAATAAGCTTATGAAGTACTGTAAATATGCTCAGTTACAAAGAACTACACAGAACTACTCTCCGGACAATGAAAATGCAATCGCTGTTATTAGTCTTTAAAGTCGTTTTGGAGCAAACTAACATGGCCAAATTCTACATAATGAAGGAGCAGAGGTCTACGGCACAGAGGAATAAGATATATCAGACTTTGGATCAATTAATCAGCAGACAGAATAACAAACTGGGATAATATAAGATTAAACTCTTGCAAAATAGCCCCAATGAATAGAGATTGGTATTTTCTGCACCATTTGTTGTTTGTGTTAAACTAACGAGCTGAAATAACACATTTTTACAATAGAAGTAAGAATCTCTTACGCATAAGACCAGCTGTAGTCCCAGGTCTTAGGCCTCCAATCTTCTGGCCCCATAGCTACAGCCAGCTGGAAAATGGTGGTGAACATCATGTGGGCCACCATCCCACAAAGGCCTGAAAACAAGAGAATATCAGTGTATGTGCAGTCATATACACTCCAATGACTTTTTTTCTATTAACAAGGGGAGTAATATGGTAATTGGGGATTGATGGTTCTAGGTTCTCAAATGTGAGAATTTGCTCCTTGTATTGTCTTACATTGTAGCAAATAGAATATTTTGGGGTTTGGTAGTGTTGGTCAGAAAAAAATAGGACTTTTAGGATACTGTGATGGGCATTTTTCCATTTTTCTTATATTTTAAAGACCAATCAATAAATCAGTTAATTAAAAAGATAATCTGCAGATTAATTGAAAATGAGAATAACTGTTTAGCAAACACTCAATAAGCCATTCACTGAGCTCCTACTAGATTTAATAACAATCCCTTATAAATGGCTCTCAAAGAGTAATTAATTCAGGGAGTAACTACACCCAAGGTAATTAATGTAGAGGTAGCTGTGCGCTCTGTCACCACCTGTTGCAGTACAGAACACCATATGTAATGTAATGAAGTATAACAGTTTTGAATCCTTAAACCCACAGAGGACAATGGAGCAATGCTTTCCTTCCATACAAGATTTAGTGTGAAGTTTCTCTTAATTTAAAACTGACACTATTTACATTTTGTTTAAAGATTTTAACTGTGCAGAACTCATAAATATCTTGTATGTGGTAATAAATAGAAAATGACATTCACTGTTTGTAGTTTTGTTCCACATGAGCAGATTTGTAAGGAACAAATATTTACAGAGAGAAAACTGAGCTTCAATTTGAAAACAGGACACAATGTTGGAGTCAGATGAAACATGCTGTGACTGGGATAAACTGGGATGTGTGTGACATTCAGACAGATTGTGGGACTGGCCGGTGCCTCTGTTCTCTCCCCCCCCCCCCCCCCCCCCCCCCCCAATCGGATGCTGGCCTTCTCTCATCCAGCAGTCTGTCTCACCACAGCTGCTTTTCTTGGGATTAACTCATCACAACAGGGGGGGATGAGGGTCAGGGGATGGGGGAGTAGAGTGGGTGGGAGGGAGCTCCTCTGGGCAGGTCTTGGCACGGCCCAAAACCACTGCCCCGGCTCCAATCCGATTAGTACACAAACCAGCAAATCCTCCGAGGCAGCGAGTGGACACAGTACAGTTCGCTGCTCAGGATGCTCGCTGGTCCTGCATCAGCTAGTCTGACCTGCTGCCCTGATCCTTTTCTTTACTGCAAAGTTGCCTTTCACAAAGATGCATCCCCATGTTTACTATAAAGGGATTTTAAAGGGATTTTTGTATGAAATCAAAGCATACATCTGCTTGGCATTAAATTAATCAGCAACCATTCTGCAATTATATTTCAAGCAAAAATGCCAACCAAGAGGATTTGATGCTTTTCCCTGCTGTATATAATAGTAAACTCTCTGTATGGTCTGTTGTTTGAATAGAATAAATGTATTTTGAATATATCCCCTTTAGCTTGTGGACTTTGTAAATTGCCTTTTTCACTATTTTCTGACATAATTAAGAACATAATTACCATATGAATCAATCTGAAGCTAATGATACAGCCCCATTACTCCGCCTCAACTCGGCTGTGATGAGAGCTATTTAGAAATGGCAGCGACTCGCATGAATGTACTGAATTCATTACCCACAAAGCACGGATGAATAGAAGCTTTTTGGAATTCAGACATTATTCCAAAAACATGGAGGCTCATTAAGTAATCCAGATTGAAGGCAGAAAAATATGAAATGGTGCTTTTACATGCACAATTTTGTGCATGTGCCATTTGGTACAATATTATCTCAGCATCATTCAGTGTGAAACTCTCAGGCTTTTTTTGAGTTGTAGCTAAAAACAGTTAATGTCTTCAAATTATGAACAAACTATTCATCAAATGATTAATGAAACAATCTTTCACTATTCTTTTACATGTTACGTTTGCACTCATACTATAGTGTTGCACAAACACTTTACATGGATGGAAATGCACCTAGTTAACAACTAGCTGGTAGCTGGTTAATATATCAATATTATATCCATATCATGATGAGACTAGATGTTGTCTTAGATTTTGGATATCAAAATATTGTGATATGGCATTTGTGTTGTCTTTTCCTGCTTTTAAAGGCTGCATTACAGTAAAATGATGTAATTTTCTGAACTTATTGTTGATTATTTATGAAAAATCTAATTCTGTAAATATTACTGTGATATTTGATTTTGCCGATATTGCACAGCCCTACTAGCTGGTGAACATACTGTAGTGGAGCATTTAGCAGCTATTTCCCTCAGGAGTTGGTAGAGAGCAGAAAGTAGAGCTAAAAGAGAGTGAATATTGGACTTACATTCACCAGATGGACAGAAACATGATTCCAAATTAATGATAATGTTGCTCCGTAACCGCTGGATGTGGAAATAAGTTCAACATATCAATTTAAAGATTGTATCAATGTCAATATTGTGTTTAAGTCTTGTTTCAGCTATCTCCAAGTGGACAAACAATCAGTCATTTTTGGTTTACAAAATGTTTTCTTAATGCATGAATTAAGTAAACTAAATTACTATCATGAAGGAATTATCATCAGCTTTATATCAGCAGAATATTTGACTTTATTCACATACTGTACCTACTGTATAGATCAGTCTGCAGTCTTTTGCACTGTGATTCATTCCAACTTAGCCAGAGAACCTACAGGTCTCTGGGCCTTCCCACTGAGATTTACCTCGACCAATGAGAATATTCCTTCCTCCAGAACAGCTCTGCCTCCAAGCAATGTTTGTATAACTGTAACTCCAATCAGACTCACCACGGGATTTCTATGTGTACCAGCTTTATCACGGCAGTGGGAGGTCCGCATCAACCGCTGTCATTCAAAACCCACACAAACACCACACACCACATATGCCTGCTGCAGACTTGTTTGAATAACACAATGATGGATTTAAAAAAAAAAGAAGTAAAAACACCTGAGCTTCTTTTGCAGTATTACCTGACAGGGCTGTGCACATGGCAGCGAAGGCACTGAGCTTCAGTTTGTTCATGACACTAAAGCAGGGACACTGCTCCAGGGTCATCAGAATCCCGCCTGCGAAGAGCAAGGTGAGGTACAAACTCTCCGCCACTATACACAACCACAGGACTCCTGGGAAAAACAGAAGAGAGACGGAGAGAGGGAGGAAAGGAGGGAGATGGAATTAAGTTATGTTGTCTTAATAATACCGTGTCCCCGCTGAATAATCCCGCTTGTCTGAAGGCAGGCATGAATCTGACTGCATGGTCGAAGGTCTGCTCATCTCAGGTCTGAGATTCTCAACCTGATCGTCAGGATTTATAAAATCATGACAACAGCTACTGATGTTAGATGTTCATAACATGCAAGGCTTGCAAAAATACAATTTCACTGTATTGGTATGAGAACTAGCTCCTGGTAGACTGAAGATAAATTAAAAAAGGAAGTGTGTGGGTCATTGGCTGTATTGGAGTATTTTGTCCTATATCACTTTTAGTACATATTTCACAAATTGTGCAAAACATCACTTTAATTTGGGGTCCTTGTAAATATGTGATTGATCGATTGCGTAACTAAATTAAACTCTGACAGTCATACATTTTACTCATGTTTTAACATTTTATATTTCCATAATTTTACCAACCTCTTTCATGTTCAGGTGCAATCTCTGAGAAGTCTCGACAGTCAAACCCTGCGATCAGACAAAAGAAACAATCAACAGTGAAACCAGTTCTCGTTTTGGAAAGAATGACACTTTCTTTCTTACTTTTTTGCTGCACGATTATAGGAATAACAAAAGTTATTACACTGTCAGATATGATTGCTTTGGTTATTTTAATACAAAAGAATGAATGCAAATAAATGATAACAATCAGCAGGAACAACAATCTAGTGAACAGAATTGGAATAAAACAGCAGGTATAATTCAACATAATACAACATCAAGACGGTGAAGAAGAAAAGAGATTTACAGCATTTACAGGATGTTCATCTGTGCAACGTGAAACATACTGTATGTACAGAATGTACAGTATACTGTACAGATGAGCAGCTAAGATTTGCCCCAAATCTTCTCAGCACATCACGTATATTTAATCTGCAGGAAATAAAATAAGATGAAATGTACTATGTAAGGTTTTATTAACCGTATAAACATTAAATACTCAATCATAAATGCACTTAAATAGATAAATCCAGTCTAAAAAGGAAATTACATTGCATTATTACAGTCATTTCAGACAGCGAAATGAATTTGTACAAACACAGACAGCTGAGAAAGACTCAGCTGTGGATATGAATTGATTATCATCAGGTGATAATCTCTGAATTGACTGGTGAATGCAGAGCTTCCGGCAATTAATGAGAAAATGTGCCCAAATCCCAGTAAAAAGCCCCAGCAGTTATTCAATTATTCACTGGGGATTATCCAGGGTTTGTCTGTAGATGTTTTGTTTCTCTATTTTTACTTGGAGGGAGACTTAATATGAGCTGTACAATGTTACATTTATAAAGTTAGGGCAGATCTTGCATATACTGCTCATATTGGTCAGCACTGTATGTTAAAGGTTGCATGCAAATCCTTATATTATATCCTTATATTATACTCTCATTTCCTCTATTTTAGTCTTATTACCAGAGATTATGAAACCAAATGGGATGGCTTGCATGCAACGCTAAGAGACATTATTCTTAATCCAGTTCTGACTGAGAGTAGCTTCGCAAGCAACGTTAAAAAATGAATCTTACAAATGATTAATGCATTTGCTTATTCTGCATTTTGACCCATATAACAGATACATTTTGGACTTCTTGTACTTTCCTGTGGCATTAATTAATTTCATCAGTCTATGTGCAAATTGCCAATTAAATCACCACTTTAAACCCCAAAAGGTCCTTATGGTCCTGATGGAAAAGTTATTAAAGAGACTTTCTGATCACATACATTTCAAACTATATAAACAGAGCATGACCACGTGCTAGAAGACTTCTACTGTGTTTTATTTCACTGCAGTTTTCTTTGCAGGATAGCCTACTATTGTCTTCTGAAGCTATATTTGCAGAGTTAAGTGTCTAATACTTCAGCACTGTGGGACAATCACTGGACCTGTCCCACTTTGTGACAATTTTATTAGCTGGAGTTATTGACTCAAACTGCAAGTAAACTTGCTGTAGTGCATCCTCACCTGCTGTTGTTATTTGCTGGTGAAATGCAGAGAAAATAGAAATATGTGAATTTGCGTTTTAAATATTTCTGTTTACTTGGGTTTAGCTTTATCCTTTAGACAATTAGTGGAAAACTAAAACTGCTGCAACATCCCACAGTAAGCATTTATATGTTGATGGGGTGAATATTTCTAAACTGTACATTGCCTTTTAAAAAAGTGCTTCCTCCATCATCACTTCCTGTCTTTGAACACCTAGCTGATGCTGTTGTCTTACCGTTCATGTCAGCGGCCTCCTCACAGGAAAAAAATATGCCCGTGTGGAACTTCTTCAGTAGAAACTTCTCCTCGCCAGTCTCAAAGATGTACTGCACCAATCGGCTGTCGTTGATGTTTGAGCTGTTGAAGCGGATGCAGAAGATCTGCTTCGCCTTCAGCGGCGGTCCTGTGCAGAAGGGCTTGACCACCTTCCTGGTCCCCTCACACCAGTAGCTGGTGGTGACCGCTGATAAGGCAAAAGCGAATGCCACAAAGTTAAGGGTGATTGCCAGAGAAGCCCGCCGTCCGCGCTCTAGCCTCATGGTCGAGGCCAGGCCAGATGAGATGAAATGAAAAGGCAACTAATCCTGGCTTTCAATATGTAGCCACCGTGTTTCGCCTCCCAGCAGATATATCAAATCTTCATAATCTCGGTGCAATTGGGGTCTCCTTGGGTGAAAAGGAGAAATCTGTGCATCCTTCTGCCGACTTTGATGATACGCTACCACCTTGATTAAAGGATTCATTCTCTTTACTTCCAGGGAAACAATAGAAACCCATTGCACTGCAACGACTCTTTGTTTTTCTCTGCTTCATTTGAACTATTTCACTCTTCACTCTCTGCAGCTCATCTATCCCCATCGCTCCTCCCCTTCTACAAATCTTTGCCAGCAATATCATCCATTACAAATGGCAAATTATAGTCCAGACTTCCTCTGAGCATATTAATAAGAAAAGATTACTAAGATATTAGATTATTTTCCAGTGTTTACAATTCCCTGATTTTTCTGCATTTCATGTCAAGCGAATCTCAGAGTAATTGCAGCCACAGACATAAGATCAAATGTTTTACAATCAGTGAACCATGACATAATATGCACAGTCTTATATGAAAATCCATCCATAATGTGTGTGCATGCGGGGAAAATCTCTTCATGTCTAATAGTCCGCTGAAGTGGGATGCACCGGCCAAATGAAGACAAATTACTTACAGGAGCGTGTGAAGTAGATGACAGATGTTGCTTTGGTTTGAGCTGTAATTTACTGCAGGTAAATTGTTGTCATTGTCAAATGCAGTTTCCTCAAGTCCTGCCAATGTCAGATCAATGTTGTCTGAGATTTCATGTAGGACAAATGAATAAACAAATATTTTAAAATGATCTAAATGATTCCCTTCCTGGGGACAACAAAGGGACAGCAACATAAATATGACTGGTTATGATAACAAGATGGGAAATAAGGAAAACATAATCTGCTACAGAAATCATATTGTTTCCAACTTCTGTCAAATTTGAGCCATTTTCTTGTTAAATACTGGATGAATTGGAGTTCTGTGAATGTCAAAATATGACTAATACTTTCATTTATGATCAAATACCTGCATAACTTCTGCCTCAACTGTACTTTGTGTTGGGAGTTAATTAGCAAATGTTCAACACACTATACTAAGATGGTGAACATTATAAATATAATACCTGCTACAGTAATGTTTGTATTTCACTGTGAGCATGTTATCACGCGTATTATGAATGTGCCGCCACACAGAGACTCTAGTGTGGCTGTAGACTCATATGCTGCAGTCCAGGCAACACATTTCTGACATCCTACTGTAAAAATTGACTCGAATTGGAGCTCTGACGGGTAAACTTAGGCCAATTTCATCCACCCCAACTTCACTGTGAAGTGAGGCTCTGACGTCTCTCAAGAAGTGAACATTTTCAGACAGTGACTTTTACAGAGGTAGAAAGAGTACTGAAATATTGTACTCAAGTACACAAAAAAACTACTCAGTTACAGGAAAGTCGAGTAAATGTAATTCGTTACTTTCCACCTCTGGACTTTTGTCTCCGTCTCCCCCTTCTGGCAGTGAGAGTAACTACAAAAACATTGTAGACATGCTTACGCCATAGGCTCTGATGTGGCCTATTCTGATGCGACTGTAAAGTGGTGGATAAATTGTTTTAACCATCACACAACCCCCACAAAATGACTTGTTTCATTATCAGAATTGGACCTATTCAGTCTGATAACATTTGGAAAGTCTAGAAGAGCTGCACAATTAAATATAAGTGTCCAGTAGAAGTCACTGGGTGTGCATACAAACCACCAGAGTAGGACTGTCCCACTTGACATGAGATTTAAAAACTATATACCGTGAAACCTGGTGCTTAATCAGTATTGTTTGAACTTGTTTGGCAAATGTAACTGAATGTAACTTGTCATGTTTTCTGAGGCAAATCCGAAATCCATTAAATAAGAGGGTTAAAGCTTAAAAATATACATAGAAGAGGAAGGAAGTCTGATTATTCTGATCTGAATCCTGTAGCTGTGAATAACAACACTGACCAAACTCATGTAGGTACAATGTATATACAACCTACACAGAACACAACCATAATTGACTATCATATTAAATGCTATCCCACAAGGCTTCGAAATGTGGACTATTGGTGTGTTTTTATTTTGTTTTTCAATAAACTGCTGTGTCGGAAGGAGTTTTAAACTAGACTTGAATATATTGAATATTGGAGTACCTTTAGATTGTTGATTAAGAAATGAAATACATGTCATGTTTTTTTCTTATTATGTGTATATGTATTCTCATTTTATAGTGGTACCAGATGTGGGCTGCTTACCAACAGGTGTACAAAACCCTGATATGAGCATCAATTCAGAAATTAGAATGAGGGTCTGACAGTGTGAGCAATCAGTAAAGCCTTTAGTCTAACTTTCTTATAATAATATAAGTATTTGTATCCCAAATTTCACTACCTGGTAAATTTGTGACAGCAGTGCATTGAGTAACCAAGTCATAGCAAACATCTCACAAAGTAATTCCCCTGAATACAAAGAGATTATTCTGAACATTAGCCTCCATGAATAAGTCCAGCGTTACATTTGATGAAACATTAAGCCTGTTGTACATTGAACATTTCGTAGACTCATCCTGTTTACATAATGAATACCTGCCGAGCGGGGCGAGGGGGGGGACTCGTTTTCACAGAGTAAAACCCTGTAATATCAGAGTATATGATGGCCAGATGTGAGGTTTGAATGTCTGCCTATCCCCCTGTCCCTGGGATGCCTAACATACATTAAATTACGAAAAAACCTAAATGTTATGTGATTATGGTAAAGTGCAATGATTTGGGGTTTTCTAATATGATTTGGCAAAGGTAGATATGCAGATTACTACGTCAATACTCCTGGATTCAGTAGTTGCAGAGGTCAGAAACAATGGGAAAAGCCACACACTGATTACACTGATGGCTTTATTTCAACAAATGAAGATCAGCGTTTCTGGAAACTGCCTCTCTCCGGATGAAATACAGCAGTCACCTAACTGGATTGTATACAAACTGGAACAGGTGAAAAAAATCAGGACATTCAACCTGAGAGGCCAAACTGGGAGAAGCCACAATATAAATACGTATGTGCAAAACATAAAAATATGATCCTTGATTTCAGATAGGCATGACCTAAAGCAGACTTTTATTTGTAGCTGGTGAACATCAGTTTTGCGGGCTGAAACCAGGCGGGGAGTTCCGGTCCTCTGAGCGGAGTCCAACACGGAAGTAACTTAAAACTGCATTCTATCAAAAGGCCACCAGGGGGCGACCGTTTTGGTGTCAAAAGGACTTCCGTCTCTATACAAGACAATGGAGAATTCACCAACTTCTCACTTGATTTCTAAAACATTTTCAAAATGTGTTAGCTGCAATACAGTATGATGTTCATTTGTGACATTTTGGCCTCCCTGATTTTATATTTGACGATAAAGCAGGGTATGCATTAGGGCGTGGCTACGTCGTGATTGACAGGTTGATTGGTTCACAGGTTCAGGAGGGCGCCTCATGCTCCTCCTGATGCCCATATAAGTAGAATCCGTGTTTCTATTTTTCCCAGCATGCACCTGAAATTTTCAAGATGGCACTGCTCATGTCCGAAACTATTGGCCTCCGAGCAGCAGTCCACAAACCAATGGGTGACGTTACGGATGTTACGTCCATTTCTTATATACATTCAATGGCTGAAACGTAACTGGCAGATTCAACATCTTAATCTATGTAACAAAGCTAATTTTAAATCCACGAGTCGGTTGAAAACATCCTCTCCATTTGACAATGTGTTGGTTGAATGTAATGCTGTTACAATTAACTACTTTTGCTGGAGTTATTGAACTGTAAATGTACTGAAACCCAATAAAGACCATTAACTTTAAAATGTGCAGTGTGTTAAATTTAGTGGCATCTAGCAGAAAGGACTTGGCAGAAATGTAATGTAATATCCAGTAGACTGGCTCTGGAGGGAGCATGTCACAATGTCTGATCCACACACATAAAGTAGGAATTATGTCCTCTTACTGCTATCCTAAATACATTAATATATTTAATATTGATAAATGGACATTCTCATCAAAGAACATGATCAGCAGGGCAGGATTTTGGGACTCTTAAACACAGGTAACACCTCCGTTGTGTAGTTTTAATCTCAGCGCAGTACTTAGAGTAGTTTAGACACAAATCCAACACTCTTCCACTACACAGCACATAAACCCATCATGGTGCTTTAATTGCCTTCACTTGCTGTGGTTTTGGCACCACTGCAGCAGATGGTCTTGTAATCTGGTCTGAGACTATTACACTAGAGACACAGATAATCTCATCCCATTGTGGTGGAACAACCCACACCACGCATGGCTTCACAGTGACTCCCAGCTGGATCTAGATCAAGACTCATGTTAAGGTAAAAATGGTTTAAAAAAAAAAAAAAAAAAACCCATCCAATCTCTTACAAAAGCTAATTTTATGTAACCCAATTTTTTTCTCACTATTTATTACTTTGAAAGGTTAAAGTTGAGTCAAAGCACCTAAAATGTGGAAACTCTTTTATCAGATATACCAGATTTTTAACTTGTGATGACGCATTTTTAACTCTTTTGATCTACGTATTTAGGTATCTAGAGATTACCAGTCTTTTTTTGACAGATTAAAAACATTTTATATCAGCTTGATACAAATTTGAATGAGATTTATCAAGATGATTTTGAACTGATGACATCTTTTAGTAGTCGCTACAGAAAATTACTTTTTACTTCTGTTTGAGGTCCCTAGCGATGAAGCGTAGTTCAAAAACAATGTATTTTCATTGTAATCCATAATGTGGTTGACTTTGTGACATGGTTTTTAAATCCTTACATGAACTCATAGTATACAACGATGAATTTGCAGAATGATATACAAGGCAAGGGCTACCACTGATTATTTTCATTATTAAATACTCAGACCTTTATTTTTTATTGATTATCCTGCAGAAAAAAACCAAAGTAAGTAAATCTAACAAACAAAAGGATTAAGACATAAATTAACGTTACAAAAAATATCATGGGAAAATGACACAATGATGGATAGAAGGTAGGGAAAAAAAGAGAAGAGAGAGGAAAGCAGGATAGTGGCCAAAGTAAAGGCAAATACAAGAATGCAATGAGCAGTAAAATACAAAGCCTTGATAACATGCTTCTTCTATTACTAATAATGTTATATGTCTGACTTTACCCTTAATCCTAAACCTGCAGACCCCAGAGGTATACTTTTTGTCATATCTCCCAGGTGTCTCATTGTATCGTTCATGATCTTGTCAATCAGTTTGTTCCTAATGTCATGTTATTTAAAATGTATCTATCAATGTATTGGAGTCCTGGGGAACCTCAGTCAAAAGCACCCAATGCATGGCAAGTTCATTTGAAGTATCGGACACTATTGGGCGGAAGGGCACGCTATCAGTAATTTTAAAGGCTTTGTGGAAAGATCAATCAGTCAATCAATCAATCAATCTTTATTTGTATAGCGCCAAATCACAACAAAGTCATCTCAAGGCACTTTACACATAGAGCAGGTTCTAAACCGTACTCTTGAGGTTTTAATTTTAAAGAGACCCAACATTCCCACATGAGCAGCACTTGGCGACAGTGGCAAGAAAAAACTCCCTTTTAACAGGAAGAAACCTCAGAACCAGAACCAGGCTCAAAGTGGGAGAACATCTGCCTCGACCGGTTGGGGTAGAGAGGAGAGAGAGGAAGGATAGGAGCACATTGAAAATCAACATTGAAGTTAGTAGGTGCCGGACTGGAATCTGTCATCCCGACGTCTACAGGCCCAGATTACCTGTGAGACGAGAAAGCACAGACAACTCCGGGGAAGAAGTTTAGGTTATTGAATGTATTAGTGGTACATGAATGTTAATGGATATAGATGGATGTATATATGTATAGAGAGAGAGAGAGATCATGGGAGTGGGAGTCCCCCGGCAGTCTAAGCCTAAAGCAGCATAAACTAAGCTTTATCAAAAAGGAAAGTTTTAAGCCTACTCTTAAGATGTAGAGAGGGTGTCTGTCCCCCGGACCAAAAGATCATTCTTGAAAAGCTGCAATTTGTATCAAGAAAAGTATATTGTGATGTAGTGTAGCTCAATTGACAAGGAAGGTGGTATGCAGGCAGACTCAGGCTGTCGTTTGAGTAAAAACTGATTTATTCAGTCCGGCGTAAAACAACACAAAAGAACGTGTGTCCAAAAATGAAAAGAATACAAACAATCAAAAATTAACTGGCTTAACTCAAGATACTCAACTAAGCCATGAACAAGTGTATACAGATACACCCTAATCCTCTGACCGCTCTAAACCTACATCTCTCCCCTTAAATAGGCCCTCCTCCCAATTAGGCAGAACCATTACTACAGGGGTGTTTCCTCCCCCTTACCCATTGGCCCTCAACAATGCTACTAGTATCAGTCAACAATGTTTACCACCCATCATTCCCAACATTTCCATAAGCTAAAACAAGAATAAATCAAAGACATGAAATCAGCCCTTTAATTGAGTAAAATAAATCCCCTATGCTTAGTCCAACCCACTGACATCACCAGGGTATCAATACAGGAAGTAGTTGGGCGGTTTTACTTTTGTTTGGTAAGCACATGGTGGGTAACAAAGAAAGACAATGCATAACTTATGAACTCAGAACTAAACCCAATAAAGATTAACCTTAATACATGTCTGTTTTACTTTGACCAAAAGTTTGCTGGATGTAAATTGTAACCAAATATAATGCAAAACAATAAAAAATAATGATCAATTTTGACATGATGACGACATTAATTACATATTTAACCCTGGTTAAATATGTTGGCAGGATGAGGATTATATAACTAAATATTACAGTGAGTTGTCACCTAGAGATAGCAGATGATAATGCTGTGTCAGCAATAAAATTGCTTAAAAAAAAAAGCCATAAAAAGTCTCCCAGATGTTGACCGTTAAAGTGTTAGCCGACTGCTCTGTTTAATCATCTGCTACAGTATTTGTCTTTAAAGAGGTGTCATAGTGGTGTGACGTGGTTATCCCCTTAATCTTCAAGACAGCTGTCTGGATTTAGGCAGTGATGACCATAATCCCATTTGGCACCTTGAGGGGCTGCCAGAGTGCACATGAGTCAGAAACCCAAACGAGTGCCGCAGAGGTTTTACTGCCAAACCGGAGGAGCGCAGAGGACAAAAAGACACGGAGAAGAAGAGGAAGAACAAAGGAGAAATTTCATCTTTGTGAAAGTGAGTTTGCAGCATGGGGAATACAAAGAGCAGTGCTTTGTCAAAGGAGATTCTGGAAGACTTGAAGTCCAACACCAAATACTCCGAGACTGAACTCTGCACCTGGTACCAGTCTTTCCTGAAGGAATGTCCCAACGGGAAGATCAGCAAACAGCAGTTTGAAGGCATCTATGCCAGCTTCTTCCCGAACGCAGACCCCACAGCCTACGCTCGGCATGTATTCAGGAGTTTTGACACCAATGCAGATGGCACTTTGGACTTTAAGGAGTACATTGTCGCTTTGCACCTCACCTCCGGTGGAAAGACTCGGCAGAAGCTGGAGTGGGCCTTTGCCTTGTATGATGTGGACGGGAATGGGAACATCAACAAACAGGAAATCATAGAGATTGTTAGGGTACTTACACCTTCTTCTTTCATCATGGTGGAACACAAAACATTATCTATTTACTGCTCACAACCTGAACTATAGTTGATACTTTATATATATGTATTTGATAGAAATGTCCTGTTCCCCTGCAGTAATTACTCACTTCACTTTTATTCAGTCTCTGTCCAAAAACCTTCCACATCTTTTACATGGATTGACAACAAAATGGTCCATTGTTCCAATATTTGGTTGAATTAAGATAATTTATCACCTCTTGTATTGATTTTGCTATCCTTTATCTCTCATAGCTACATTTCTATAATGAATGCATTGCTTTTAATCAGTAGCCCTTCTGCTTTGTGACGAATAAGATTTTAATGAATCCATTATATTGTTGGGTTTATACACAGTTTACAATAATGAATCAATATAATATCCAGGCTCAAGACAAGGGCTGCTACCACTTATTTTGCTTGATTAATGTAGTCTTTAATAACTGTGTAAATACTCTTTAAACTGCTCATTTGGTCAGACAACTTACAATCATACAAAGCAGAGAAAAGCAGCAATTTGGACCCAGCAAATGTAACAATCTAACAGCTGATTATCAAAATGCATTCATTTTCTTAACACCAAATTGAGGTCATTGTTAAGTTCATTGATACTTTATACACTTTAGGGGTGTTATTTTGTGTAATTATTTTGTATTTCATGATGAATTGCCACCTAAACTGTTGAGTACATCCTGTAAAATTACTTTCATGCAGTCAATATTCAACATGATTCCTACTGATGACCAGACGAACCTCCCCGAGGATGAAAACACACCAGAGAAGAGGGCTGAAAAGATCTGGGCATTCTTTGGAAAGAAGGAAGATGGTAATTTACAGATTTAAAAAAAAACTTTTTTACCAATTGCTTCAAGCCTTATCTGTACTGTACCTTCACATGCAGCCCGGATGTGTTGATGCTGCTCTACTTTACTTCTGTTTTTGTCTTTTCACAGATAAAATCTCAGAGGGCGAATTCATTCAGGGTGTGATGGACAACAAGGACATCCTGCGGTTGATACAGTATGATGAACCTCAACAAATTAAAGACAAGCTAAAAGAGAAAAAGCAATAGTAAACAGGCAGGAAAAAAGGCCCTTCTAGTGGTTTTAAGACTGTCTTATTCTTATGTCTACACTCACTAAACATGATCTGGCTGCTTGTCCGCTTGACCCATGCTGCTCTCTTTCTCATTTTTGGTCTTAGCAACCAGCCAAACAGTATTGCAGTTTTGTCCAGCAATCAATGAAATCTTTACATTGGATACTAGGAACTCTGAATATGGCAATTTAAGCCACGAGTTTTGTGCGGTTACACTGTGAATCTGAATGCATCAACATCTTATAAGCTTCTATATCCCGACTTAATGTCCACTCCTATTTAACAGTGTTTGAAAGGGAATCCCTCCCCTACTGTGCTAGTTACTCTCTCATGTCTGGCAGCCTAACAGCATGTTTTTTCACACCTGGATTCATTCATTAGGTTGAGAGCAAGAAAGTCGGGAGGAGAGCTCCTTATGAAAGGAATTAGGCTCATGTTAACAATCTGCCTGTATCAGCCAATCCTATTAGGAGCTGAAGGTCAGTTGAGACAAACAACCTTACACCAGTGTCTAGTTAGGATAATATGGGTTTGGCACAGTGAAGAACACACACAGCTTGAATGTACTCCTCCGAATGGCTTGTATACCTCACATAGTCCAATTCTAACTTCAATTCCAATCTCACTGCCACTTTTTCTTTGTTTTTGTTATTTTGTTCTAATTTAGTGTCCTATTCAAATTTAGTGTCCTGTTATAAATTATTTTAGCAAGCTAAGCGATGAATGATTTAATTCTTATTTTTGTGTTATACCATTATAGGATAAGTCGCCGATTTTCTATATTTTTCTTATTGTTGACTAATTGCATGTGCATGTATCATGTGTATAAAAGTCTGATATAGCTTATTCTTCTGTGCTGTAGACCTCCGTTTATGTCCAAAAACTATTAAAAACAAATCAATGAGCCACATCGCTGTTCCTTCATTATCAAGCGTTTGGACTGATATGGCCCCAAAGACCAATAACAGTGGTCGTGTTATTAGTCTTCGGAGAGTATTTCTGTGTAAGGCAGATGCCACTAAGCATGTGCAGGGACACTCTTCTGTTTACAGCTAGCTAGCTTGTGTTGTGTATGTAGCTAGCTGAAATGTAGCTAGCTACATATCATAAGCTCTTTGACTTTGTACTACATTGTACATTAGAAATACCTTTTAATATTCGGTTGTGATACGTAGCACAAAAAGCTAGCAAAGCCCTGTAAATGGTACCGCATTTCCACATATGCTTAGTGACCAAGCTCTTTGTGATATGAGGAACATGTCAGTCAGTGCAATGCTGTGGCTCTTTGACTCAAATTTGAACATTTGTTTATTTGTATTTATTTATTCATATTTTCTGGTTTCTTTAATCTTCTATTATAGTAAACTCTCTTTGTGTTGTAGACTGGGACAAAACATAACACATCTGAGGATTACAATCTTGGGTTATGGGAAGCAAAGATTGATATTTTTCTCCATTTTCTGACATTTTATAGAACAAAGACTTACTGGTTTATTGGGAAAATCATCAGGAGGTTAACAGATTATGATTTAATTGTAAGGTGCTTGCATCCCTAATATATATATAACTGAATATATATAGAGTCTGAGCACATTCAATCAAACTGTAGTTGCTCATATTCTGCTTTACTTAATGGATCGTCAGCGTTGCATCATCTTGTCCTAAAGCCAGTTTTGGCTCAGGTTAATACTTGGTCAGAATGTTGTTTGAGTGTCCATCCACCTGCATTATTCAACTCTCCAATCTGTGCTGGACTGGATCCAGCAGTGTTTGGTTTTCCCCTGTAAGCCGACCAAAAGTTCAGAGGTTTCAGCTGCTCAAACAGAAGGGTCAGATGCTGTGTGTGCCTTCCTCTGCACGAAACAATAGTTGAAATACCATGAAAACATTACTTGGCATGTCTGAAATCCTAACTTCCGAATACAGTTTACATAATGACACACCATGATATTTAATTTTCAAAGAAGAGCTTTATTTTGGACACTGCATTCCACAGTACACTTTCTGGACAGAGGTCACCTATGATTAAACATTCTTAAAACATTGGGAACATCGGATTTAATTCACGTCATGAAAATGTTCATCACAGAAGGGCAGTTAACTCAACCGTTACTTCATCATGAAACTGTTGATTCTTGTCAAGAACATTTAGTTGGAACATAATAACTTGTCACATTTAGTGCACAACATTGACACACACTGATAAAACTCTACAACAGATATGCTATTTAAACCTGCGCGTGGAGCAGTTTGAGATTAGCGTCAAAGCAAAGGTGTGATCATACTGAATCCGGTTTACCTGATTCAAATGAAAAATAACTTTGTTTCATTTAACCCAAAAAATAAGGTCACACAAAGTGAATGTAATGCACAATACGCATTCTCAATGTGTTGGTGATAAGGCAGGTAAGCATTCATTTTTTTCATAGCAATTCTTTTCTTGTGCCTGGAAACTAGATTGGATTAAGACTTGTGATTTGATTGGTCCGGTCCTTTTTAAAGAACGACCACAGAAAGGTAATCCAAATAAATCCAGAACAGATAGACCACAACAAAATGTAAAAGACAAAGACAGACACACACACATACACGCACACACACATACAGACAGACAAATACTGTAGATACATGCAATCTCTGATAAAATGTGTTTTATCTGTGGGATGAGTCAGCTGGCTTTTGCTCTGCTGGATTGATCGATCAATCCATAAGACTGGTGAAATTTAAAAATTCACTACCTTATCTTCTCTTTTGTGATGTGTAATTTGGTGAATCTTGCTTTTCTGCTGCATGTCGCCCCCCATTGACCAATCACCATCGTGAAGATATTCTCTGTACATTTACCAAAAATAAAACAAACAACATTGTACAGTACAAACACCTCATTGGCCCAAAGAACTGCAGCCTGTTAAACATTTGACAGCAAAATACATCTAGCCTGTATGTACAAATGTACACTGATGCAGAATAGAATATATCAAGGACATTCCAGGTATATAACCGTTAGGCACTAAAAGGTGTTTCAGTGTAACTTGGACCACCTTTTTCCTCCGGACTGATCCATAATAGACCCTGGCCTAAATCCGATTGACCACATGTTGGGACTTGTGGCGAGCAAAATCCAATTCACATTCCGTAACACTGTGTGTGTGTGTTATTTTCCTAAACAATTGAGGTTACTGGATATCAACGCTATACATGCGAAATCTCATTTGTTTGTGAGAAAGCTTGTAAATTGGTTCTTAGTCACTTACAAGATAGAGAATACCTTGTGTAAATTCAGCTAATTAAACTCTTGCACTATACCAAAACAACCATCATGGTTCCACAAATTGTGCAGCTTTCCATATAGATTAAAAGCAAGATATTCAAAACATGCATTTCCACCAAAATGAACCAGCAAAATATGAAAATATATCATATTCATTCTAAGATGTCAATATGCTTCAATATCTGTATCTAAAATAAAGGTTATATCAATATTCAGACTTTTTTTGAGTGTGTTTGGTTTACTCAAACTGGAAAAGTGTTGATTGAAGCTAAACTAAACAATTCAAAATACATATAATTATTTTTTTTAATATTCTCAACTTTACAACAAGTAAACAGCAGAATATGTTAAATGGCATTCAATAAGCTAATGTTGATTATGACAGGGTTAAAATTTAGAAGGAACATGCTGGTACTTTTACGGTTGATCCATTACTGTTTTTCTGAACTAAGACTGCGTTAAGTGTGAACCTTTGCTCCTGTTATTCCAGTCAGGATGAGCAGACCTCTGTAGTCTGAACATGCACTGTCCCTGGATCAACGTTATTAGAAGTAGTTCTGGGACACTGTGGACTCTGTGTGTTATAATACTGAGGACAGAATGGCTGATGCCAGGTCAGGATGGTCTATATGTCCATATCCACAGGCCGAACTTCACCGGTGTTATTCTCCTTCACCCACAGCTCTCTGTCTTTGGCTGGATCCACGGTCTGCAGCAGCTGGTCCACTGGCTCCACCGTCTGGAAATGCATAAACATTAGTACATTTGGTAGGGTTAGGGTTACTATTATTACCTCAGCAGATCAGATCAGAGTCTTAAAGCTCTGCAGTTACTCACAATTACGTCTAAATTAACCCAGACCCAACCTTGTTAATGTAAGGCCTGACCCAAACAGATAGGCTACATAGACACTTCACAACAGGCTAAAAGATGTCTGATCATATTACTTAAGTAAAGACACAACAGCCAATTTCCCCGTTAACTGGGTTATGGCCTCTTTTTCCTCCGTTTTGATGGCTTTAGAGTTGTGTTCTAGGAAAAGTATCTGCTAATTGATGAAGCATCTGTGCTCCTGCAGAGGTCAATGTTAGCAATCAGCAATAATAGTTTGCGGCTATCAAAAGCTAATCTTTTTTTGGCTCTTTTTACAATGAGCTAAACCACTGACAAATTATTCTAACAGTCTCACTGAATTTCTCCCACATGTCCGACTTGTTTTTTGGACAGAGATTACAGCAAAAAAGTTAAAACATTAGAATATAGTAATACTATTAGTATTGGTGAATTTTATGAATATGGACAACAGTAAGTTTGGATTACGTGAGCTATATATATATTTTTAAATCTCTAATACTGATAGCAAGTGTGTAGTGTAGCGCAGCCAATTTGCCTTAGAGAGTGGAAAAGTTAGGAACACATTTTAATCTTTATAAAGACCGTTAATAGAAACGCTTAATGAATAGCATTGAGTTACAGTGGCTAGGGGAGCAAAGGCTAGCCCGGACATGACATTGGGACTTTCAGCTCTCTTATTACTCCATATTAAAGTGTTGTGCATGGAGTTGTAGTAAGATACATGACATTTAAAGACTTTTGAGGATTCAAGGGTTCATTTGTAACCTTTCCCAAACCAAAAACACGAGAGCAAATGCGTTAGGTACAAGCGGGGAGTTCCGGTCCTCTGAAATGATGCCAACGCGGAAGTAACTTAAAACTGCATTCTATCAAAAGGCCACCAGGGGGCGACTGTTTTGGTGTCAAAAGGACTTCCGTCTCTATACAAGTCAATGGAGAATTCACCAACTTCTCACTTGATTTCTAACCTCAGTAAACGTTTTCAAAATGTGTTTATGGTCTCAATCGCTAGTTTAAAGCCTTCTTCAATGCAGTATGATGTTCATTTGTGAAGTTTTGCCCTCCCTGATTTTATATTTGATGATAAAGCAGGGTATGCATTAGGGCGTGGCTACGTCGTGATTGACAGGTTGATTGGTTCACAGGTTCAGGAGGGCGCCTCTTGCTCCTCCTGATGCCCATATAAGTAGAATCCGTGGGTTTTTTTTACCCAGCATGCACCGGAAATTTTCAAGATGGCCCTGCCCAGATCCAAAACTATTCTCTTCCAAGCAGCAGTCCACAAACCAATTGGTGACGTCATGGATGTTACGTCCATTTTATATACAGTCTATGGTTAGGTAACATGAGTGGCAAACTCTGGCTAACTAGCATAGTGACTATAGTAATGCTAACAGTACAGCTACCATTATTATTTTGCTGGGTTACTCTGTTAGTTTTTTGGCATCAAGAAGCCAGTTAATATGACAAAATAGCATTTGACTTGAAATGTACATTCTGCTCATATCACATAAGGTTTCTGGTGTGTTTCCCTGGATTTCGTCGTGTCATCATCAAGCACACGCAGGAACACCCTTGTTATGGTGGATTCGCACAGTGCTGACAGAATACGTCCCGTTAGATTTACAGGGTTTACTCTACAGCTCCTGAATAAGCGGAGCGTCTGGGTGGGCTTCTCTGAGGCACCGAGCGATGACAGCCAGTGTGCTGCTGGATGAAAGGCTGACAGACGAGCACCGAGGGCTCACTCTGTCAAAACATCTACACTCAGCTGAAGTGGCACGCAAATCATGTCAGAGCCAGTCGCAGTCACTGGTAGATCTAATAATGGTGTGCTCTGTTGTTCTGATCAATCCATTAGATGTAAATAGAAGGTGAAAAACGCCTCCAATTGTGTTGTGGGCTGTTTTTTGTAACATACTCATCACTCACAATGAGTTTGATATGAATTAATACCACTTACTAGGGTTGACTATGTTTATCTATCTTAATAATATCTTGGTTTTGATTTGGGAAGATTATGAATGAATGTTTTCTCTCTCTAAACAAGGCTTATAATCTCATATAACCTACCATCAGTTTGACTTTCCTTTCTGTGACAAAAAAGACCATTATGAATTTAGGTTGTATTGATTTTATGCATTAGGAGCAAAGGAAGATACATTGATATTTATAGGGTTTACCTTCCACTGCATTCCTGCTTTTATTAAAATGCATTTTTACCCTAATTTTGTGACACTACATAGATGTACAAATGCAAAAAAAATAAAGGAACACAGACTCACACTCTGATTGAACATGTCCGTTTCATGCCGCAGAGTGGTGTACTGGCGTAAATGTTGCTGAATCCACTCGATCCGTTCCACCTCCAGTTTTTCAAGCTCCTGAAGTGGCAAGAAGATAAAAGGTTTACAGTCAGAAACAGAATTAAACAACTGCAAATGTTTACTGTGCACTCGACAGAGAGGGTTTTACCATGCTGGTGGTGACCATTTCTTCAAACCACTTGGACTGGGTTTGGTTGTAGAGATCCACGCAGCGCATCAGGTCATCTCCTGGATTGCATAGATAAGAATGTGAAGGAGAAGTCAGGGTCAACAAAGGTCTGTAGTCATGTTGGTAGGAGTGCATAATCTGTGGTGCACATGAAGCAAAACCCTTCCTGATCAGCAGAGGGTGCTGAGAAATCACTTAATCTCAGAGTAGTCATGGTTTGATGTGTGTCCTGTTACCATGGCTTTAGATTAAAATGTATGTATGAAATTCATCAAAATGAAGAAACTAACTCACATTGAGCTTGTGCAATGTACAGTTTTTAATGTGTTGTACAGTATTTCCTATTTTTAATATAACTTTTTGGATTTGATTAACAAAACATTATTAAACACCCACTGCACTAAATAGTCACCTTTTTATAGATTATAATATTTAATATGACTTTTCATAAATCTACAGTAGTTCACAAAGTAAACATGGCTCACCTAAATCCCAATAAATGTAACATCTTATACATTTATGAGACACATAACGCACATAACACAATTTGACCCATCAGACCAGATTTCAGATCAACCATAAATGAAGCCACAGTTTATTGAGTACTGGATAATATATCAATTTCATTTCTAGTCTTGATGTTTATGAGTATTTGAATGTTAACATAAACTGCTGTAACTCTGTTAGCCATTACTTGAATTATGACATCTGCCCTCAGACAGAGCCCTAAGACTGTTTTATAAGTCCATTTTAAACTTGGAATGCATTTAAAGATATAAACAAGGAATATTAAAACCATACTGGGTTGTGTTTGTATGTATGTACTCCATTAAACACTGCTGAAGAAAACTGGCCTATTGTTAAAACAGCTGACTACACTGACTGTCTGGCAGTATTAGTGGCTCCAAACTTCACATGTAGCGGTGCAGAACCTGATTCATACCCGAATAAGAAAGTTTAGATCTTAATTATTTATGCCAGAACAACATCACACTGACCAGCAGCTCAGATTGGAAATAATATTTAAGTTTCTAGAGTGTACGTTATTTAACCTTTGTGTCGTCCTCCTGTCGTCTGTTTTGACTGTTCCTTCTTTCCTCCCTCCCTCCTTCTTTCCTTCCCTTGTTCCTTCCCTTCCTCCCTCTCCCCTCCTCTCTTTCTTTCCTCCCCTCTACCTTCCTTCCTTCTTTCCTCTGTCCTTCTTTCCTTCCTTCTTCCCTTCCTCTTTTCCTTTATCCCTCCCTCCTACCTTCCTTCCTTCTTAATCCCTCCTTTCCTTCCTTCTTCCTCCCTTCCTTCCTTCCTCCCTCCTTTCCTTCCTTCTTCCTCCCTTCCATACTTCCTTCCTCCCTTCCTTCCTTCCTTCCTCCCTTCCTTCCTTGACTCGAGGACAACAGGAGGGTTAAATCACAACTACCAATTATACCCCGGTACTGTATATATATTAGTTTTTCTAGTTATAAATGTATGATATTCCAGTTCCTTGCAGGGGATCTGCGTGATAGTAAAACAGAAAACATCTGAGGCTTATTAAAATTCATTCAGTGATGTAGAAAACACATCCATACTGTAGCTTTGGCAACGAGTGCAGTGAGCCATAATGACATTTGGCCCAACCTTGAGGTAGCAGCGGTGATCACCGACACAAGGCTGACATCATTTAACTGTGCCTTATGGGTGCTATTGATTAGTGCTGTGGACTGTGACTAATCTACTGAGTGGAAGAGAGAAAGAAGCAGATTAAGTTCCTGCAGTGCTTTTTCCTGTATTGAAGCAGGACTGTATGAGAGAACAGTTACAACTCATCCCATTTATTATTAAAATGTCAAACACAGAGTATCTGAGGAAGGATTTATTTCTTTTGCTGTGCTTCTCTTTCTAGTTTCTTCAATTTAAGGTTCAATGAAAGTCACATATAGTATAGTCATCCCCTTTTTTGCTGTATTATTATGGAGAAATATTACTAATGCTTTTCCTTTTTGTCTCAGTTCACTGGAAGGATGTGTTTGATTGACATTAGCTGGCAGGCTGCAAGAGTGCTGATGTCACACTGTATGACCCAAGAGGCAAGAGACGGTAAATTAACTTGTACTGTAGCTGGGTATAAGTGTAGTCATGGGCAGACAGTGTATTATTAGCAGTAATGACTCAGCAACCACATCAGCATCTTAACAGACCAAAGTGATATTCGCAGATATCTTTGTATGCTCTTTAATGAGCTGCAGCTGAGTAGATAATTAGCGATCTAGCCACCTTCTAACTGACTTTAGTGGTGCGCTTTTCCCTCTGCGAATGTTTGTTTGGCGGCTCATTCAACAAGATGAGGTGAACGACAAGACGTGTGTTCATGTTTGTAGGTTAGATAAGGAGATTTTGGCTGGAAAGCTAATGTGGGTTATTGTTCAGAGTGTGTTGCTCTTGTGTTGTGTATCAGGATGCAATCAGGCTCAGTGTGACTTTCTGCTCTGCCCAAACCTGTTTCTGCTTCTTCCAAATGGATTATTGGTGAATATGTGTATATATCCCAAAATGTCAAACTATTTTTTAAGATGCAAATAAACAGAAACAGATGTGCCAGATTGTAGTTGCCCTCATTTCAGCTAAACATGTGATATTAGCTTTTTGTTGTGATTCATCATTTTTATCTACACGGCCTTTAGAGTTGTTCTGCTTTTGGTTCAAATTACTGCACAACATATTCTCTCTCCTAACAAACTTTTTAGCTCCTTTTCACCTCCAGTTATTTAGTAAGTGTTTGAAACTTTAAATAAACTGATTAACCAATTTATGCTCCAACTCTATGACCTCTGACCTGCTTGTGTGGATTTCCGCCTGGCTTTCTTTATGTCCTCCTCCGTCTTGTTGCTGAGTTTGATCTCCAGCTGCTGGGTTTTCACCTCCAGATCCTTCTGCCTGTCTGCCAGGGCTTTACGGGCCTGCATCGTACACACACACACACACACACATCGAGCAGGATGTGTGAAAGTAGAAACAATGAGTCATTCAGCATAATCCTCAGATTTACTGTACCTACATCTATTACAAGAGTAATTACAGCCTTTTCATGTTGGCTACTGACATCCGCGTTCCGATCCCGGTATCATCCTTTAATCTATCCTAAATCCATTTTATTGAGTCGTTCCTCTTATTCTTGAGTTGAGGCTCCCCTCCGAGGTCATGATTGTAAGTGTGTTTGAAAAGTAAACATACAGTAACAGTGATGAGTCAGCCAAGAAAATCTCAACAACAACAAAAAAAACATATGGGATGGATTCAACTTTAATCTACTGATTATTTGTCCTAATGCAGTGGATCAGAGATGGAGCCAAAAGTTAGTTTTTTAGTTGGAAATCATTTTCATAGATGCGATAGCTTCAGTGATAATAAACACTGGAGGGTCGTGTGGTTTTTTAAAGACTTTCCAAAACATAAATCACTGAAGCAACAATGCATAAACAATCTGATGAAAAGTTGGGGTACTGTATGTCCGGCTAACGAGCTGCAGACGGACTCCAAAGGCTGAGAGTCAGTATATCATTATGTGAGCTAACTACAGTAGTTTGTGGCCTTACAGGTTGTCTTTAATTACACCTGTTCACAAGCAGTGGTGGGGAGTCACTAGTTATGTAACGGGGTAACCTAATTTAATTACAAAATAAATACCGTTATCTGAAATCAGTGGCCCATTGTATCAAAAATGACTTTGAATATAAATATTACATCTACCACTGTTATTGTAAGCTGCAAATGTCCCATGTGAGAATAGATATACATAGCAACGGTAACTAAGCAGGCTGTGACTTATCGAACAGTCAAATAGGTAAAAATACTATGTGAACTTGCTTGTGTGTAAAGATTCAACAGCAAGAATCTACTTTTATGCACATTTCCATTATGTGTCTAAGAAAACCTAAATGAAGGCACCATGAAATTGTAAAAATAAATAAATAATATATATATAGCAAATGTTTTAACTACTGACTGATGTGGAAAAGTTAATAAAGAGAACATGCACTTAACCCTCCTCAGGTCAAGGAAGGACAGGAGGAAGGGAGGAAAGAAGGAAGGAAGGATGGAAGGAAGGAATGAAGGAAGGAAAGAAGGAAGGAAGGTAAGGAGTAAGGAGGGAGGGAGGGAAGAATAGAGGAAGGAAGGAAGGAAAGGAGTAAGGAGGGAGGGAGGGAGGAAGGAAGGAAGGAAGGAAAGAAAGAAAGGAGTAAGGAGGGAGGGAGGCAAAGAGGAAGGAAGGAAGTAGAGAAGAAAGGAGGAAGGAATGAAGAAAGGAAGAAAGGAAGGAAGGGAGGAAGGATGGAAGGAGGAGGGAGCAAAGAAAGAGGAAAGGAGGGGAAGAACAAAGGAAGAATTAAAGAAAGAGGGAGGAAGGAAGGAAAGAAGGAACAGTCAAAAGAGATGGGGTCAATTTGACCCGGGAGGACGACTGGAGGGTTAAGAGTGATTAAACCTGCGTCCTCCTCTCTCTGACTTGGCTTTCTTCCTTTTTTATTTTTGACTGCAGCATCCACATTATGCTTCCACCCACGACAAGATGCTTTTAAAAAAAAACATTGCAATGCAAAAATAAAAGAGAGAAATGATTTGAGTGTGTGTGTACGGAGAAAAACAAATTCATTCATGAAATGATTTAGCAGGTGGGAAGAAGCAGCAAAGTAGTGCACTATCATGTACGAGGTGTAGGAGTTACTGGAGATATTTTCATTATGTAATCTTCCTGATATAAACAAACATTGATTTGTATTTTCTTTTGCTGACTCCTGAGATTTACTTTGTGCACCACATTGGTCAGGAAGTAGTAGTATCTTTATCTTAAAGTATCACACTGGCATGTCAGACGTACCTTCTCCACACTTGCGTAGCGACTTGCCAGCTGCTTCCTGAGGTCGGCGATGTGATGGTCGTACTTTTTCAGGTCCTTCTTGAAGTTGTCGCCTCTGAACGTCAGCAGTGGTTTCTCTACCTCACTGTGGAGCTGTGAAAACAAGTCACTCAGCTGTAGGTAAAGTAAAGGATGATAACAATGCTTATTATACAGTATCATGTGAAGAAGATGAAGACCTCCATGTTTGACAAACACTACCTAATGATATTCTCCAACCTTGTAATGATTATAACCCATCAGTGTCCCACCTGTTTTGTCAGGACTATATATTAAGTCCTAATGTATGTAAATGTATGCAAATGGTGAATAAAATCTATGGACTGGAAAGTAAAATCTATAGCTCACAGCTGGGACTACACAACCTCATCTAAATATTACATTTTGATTAGTTTTATTAACATAAAACCCCTTTTCATACTTTTCGAAGCACTGTGATGAAAACACATTGTTCAGGTATTCAGGAGCTCTCTAATTGAACAAGGATTTTCAATTCATTGTTTTTATTTGTGGTAACAGCTTTACTGCACATTTGCCTGGTTTCTTAAATTATATTTGTGTGCAAAAATCCATTTTCTGAAATCAATGTCTCTTGATGAAGTTCATTCTATTTTAAAGTGATTTGCAAGTTTATTAAAACCCTGGAAAAGTATTGCTTAATAAAGCCTGTTCTACTGAAAGAGATCCATAACCATAAAGAAACAATTACATTGTTTCACTGACCAAACACAATCCCATAATAAGAAATTGTGCTTGTTTTGCACCACAGAGGGCTCGGCAGCAGTGTTTGCTCCCCGTGTAGAATGTGTATCTTGTGCAAATGCCAAAGCTAGCAGCTATAGCTTAAATGCAGCTCATTACAAACTCAGAGGAGAAATATGAGCTGGAGCTTCTGCAGGCTTGATAAGACTCTCTGCCTAACCAGGCATTACCTTCTCCTTACCCCTGTTAATAATGATGCATGGAGTGTCAGAGTGCTAGTGCAGCAGGGATGAGCATGCACGGCCCTGAATGTGTGCTCGTCAAAACACGTAACTAATTAATTAGACAACAGAGGGCTATGAAAAGCTCTGAGCATTATTTAAAGCTGCATCTGAAGCCAGTGTGTGGTTTCTGCATCGCTGGTAATGGGACTCTGGACGGCTCATTTTCTTCAGTCAACACAGACAAGGTTGAGGTAAATAACACCCGTCACCTCAGGATGTGGTCACATCAGATATCCATTACTTCAGATGATTGAAAACATTTAACTTGACCTGAAGGGGCAAAAAAACTGAACCGAGGGCTTCCACAGAGGCGAGAAACAAGACCCCTTCTAAAGAGAAAGCTACGAATTCATAAATGTTACCTGAGCTATTACTTTTTACTTTTTTACTCCTATAATCTTTAACTTACTGCGACCAATGATTACTTTTACTATCGATTCATCATTTTGTCTATAAAATGTCAAGAGAGAGGAAAGAGGCCATTATCATTTCCCCGAGCTGAAGGTAGAGTCTTCAGGTTGCTTGTTTTATTTGACCATAAATTCAAGTGCACTTTACTACCGTATATGACAGAAGGAAGCAGCAAAGCCTCACATGTGAGAAGCTGAAACTAGAGCATGTTCAGCATTTTTTTTGCTTGAAAAACAGTTTTCAGCCCTCCATGAAAATTAAATTTTTTCCCATTATGAATAATCATAAGCACCTTGTTGGAGAACTTTAGATGAACCTCGGCTTCATCGTGCAGACTCTTCTTCAGCTGAGTCCAGGCTTCTCCAAGAGTCCTGAGAAAAGATTATTAAATGAATAAAACCCGTAACAATCTTTAGAGAGATATGCTTAATATCATTTAAATTCAAATTGAACTGACAAATATGGTTTATTACAATTGGATGGACGGATTATTTTACTCATGATACTTTAACCCTCCTGTTGTCCTCGAGTCAAGGAAGGAAGGGAGGAAGGGAGGAAGGAAGGAAAGGAGGGAAGAAGGAAGGAGGAAAGGAAAGGAGGAAGGAAAAGGAAGGAAGGACGGAGGAAAGAAGGAAGGAAGGGAGGAAGAAAGAAAGAAGGAAAGGAGGAAGGAAGGGAGGAAGAAGGAAGGAAAGGAGGGAGGAAGGAAGGAGGGAAGGAAGGTAGAAAGGACGGAGGAAAGAAGGAAGGTAGGAGGGAGGGAGGGAGGGAGGGAGGGAGGGAGGGAGGGAGGGAGGGAGAAAGGAAAAGAGGAAGGAAGGAGGGAAGGAAAGAAGGAAAGGAGGAAGGAAGGGAGGAAGAAGGAAGGAAAGGAGGGAGGAAGAAGGAAGGAAAGGAGGGAGGAAGGACAGAAGGAAGGAAGGAAGGGAGGAAAGAAGGAACAGTCAAAACAGACGGGGTCAATTTGACCCAGGAGGACGACATGAAGGTTAAAGTCATTATGAATGAGGTACTTCTACACATAATGGAGTATTTCATTTCTGTGGTAGTGCTAATTTGACTTAAGTAAAAGATCTTAATACTACTTCCTCCTCTGGCTACAGTAACATCCTACTCATTAAAGTAATTGCTGTTATTTTGAACAAAAGTGTGGTCAGACAAGCCAACAAATTTGAGTCCACTTTATTTAAAAAGCGGTGTAAGAAATATGGTTTAAAACTGAAGCATGAAGTCGAATGATATAAGTTGTGATGGATGTTTATAACGGACAGTTTGGGTTATAATTCAGGGTTCTACTTAATTTCGTCTTCCACATTAACTTGAGGTTTGCTCACAATCTTTCTCCTTGTTTGACTTCCAAAAATTCACCTAGTGAAATCTCCTATCTTATCATAACTGATAGAACAAATGGTCAAAGCTACACAGGGAAGGAAGGAAGGAGGGAGGAAGGAAGAATGAAGGAAGGAAAGAAGGAAGGAAGGAGGGAGGGAGGAAGGAAGGATGGACGGGAGGAAGAAGGAAGGAAAGGAGGAAGGAAGGAAGGACAGGAGGGAGGAAGGAAGGGAGGAAAGGAAAGAAGGAAGGGAGGAAGGAAAGGAAGGAATGAAGGACAGAGAAAGAAGTAAGGGAGGAAGGAAAGGAAGGAAGGAAGAAAGGGGGATGGTCGAAAAGAAAGAATGAGGGAGGGAGGAAGGACAGACGGAAGGAAAGGAAGTAAGGGAGGAAAGAAGGAACAGTCAAAAAAGACAGGGTCAACTTGACCCAGGAGGACGACACAAAGGTTAAATGATGTTTTGGTGACAATAGTTCAATGTTCAAGCTCTATGAGAAATCATTTTCCTTTCTTTTAATTCCTTGAACCTGCAAAAACACACTGAAGTTGGACTCAAGTTTGCATCTCCATTTGTTGCCTTTTAGTGGGTTGAACAAAAATGCTCCATAATTATGGAACCACCAGATAAGGAAAGCATCCAAAATTGACTGTAACTCGAGCCAAGCCTTATCATTTCCTTTTCTACTGATTGTGAGATCTCCTCAAAGGTTTTCTGTTATTTTGCTGAGAGACAAACATGAAAAAACGATCCAACTATTCATTGGTTAGATAACAGTGTTTGAAAGGTGTATGAAACACAAGAGGTAGTGTGGGAATACCTCCATTTTTAAAAAGAAACCGTATCTTTAGACACACTTCTGTTAATTACTAAATCTATGTCCTGTTTTGCAGAGAGGAGATCTCGAGCTGCACACACACACACACACACACACACACACACACACACACACACACACACACACACACACACACACACACACACACACACACACACACACGCACACACACACACACACACACACAGCGACTGTTTACTGCACTCACCCTTCCTCTTGTGCTGCCAGGGGGCTCAGAGACAGTTTGGAGAGGTTCTTGGCATACTCCTCCTCAATCTTTATCCTGAAACACAAAGAGAAAAAGAGAAAGATGGGAAACTGTGAGCTGCTTGCTTTAAGAGAAGGCGGACAGTGCTTTAGTGAAGTGGGAGAAAGAAAAAAAAGTGTTTAAAAACAGAGATCATTTTTAAGGGAATGACAGAAACTTCTACGAGAATTTGACACAGAGGCTGAAAACCAAATTTAACACAGAGCTCCGACCCTTTAAACATCAATAAACTCATTGTGCTTGTGAGAAACTCTCCATCAGTATTTCACAGAGCGGTCCATTTTCTCATTTCCATCTTAATTTTAAGAGATGGAAATGAAGCCTACCGGGTCAAATTGACTCCGTCTCTTTTGACTGTTCCTTCTTTCCTCCCTTCCTTCCTTCCATCTGTCCTTCCTTCCTCCCTCCTTCTCTCTTTCGTTCCTTCCTCTCTCTTTCCTCCCTTCCGTCTCTCTCCCTTCCTTCTTCCTCCCTTCGTTCCTCCTTTCCTTCCTTCTTCCTCCCTTCCTCCCTCCTTTCCTTCCTTCCTTCTTCCTTCCTTCCTTCCTCCGTCCCTCCTTTCCTTCCTTCTTCCTCCCTTCCTTCCTCCTTTCCTCCCTTCCTTCCTCTTCTCCTTCCTATTTCCTCCCTTCCATCGTTCCTTCCTCCTTCCCTTCCTTCCTTGACTCGAGGACAATAGGAGGGTTAAGAGATGGAAATGAGGATACGCTCATATTTGCCCTAAAACTATTCATTCAACCAGGACAGCCGTGTGTTTGTGCCCTTTGTGGTCTTCACTTCCTGCGCCGGTCTCACATTTACCATCCACACCTGAGTAAATCTGTCACCTAAAGAAGGTCACAAGGCTCGTTCTTACTTTAAATGTTCAGATACTCCCGGCGCCTAGCAACACAGAAAGGTCAGGAGCGAGTAGAAGTCTACTTTCTTTTTAACCTTTGTGTCGTCCTCCCGGGTCAAATTGAACCCGTCTGTTTTGACTGTTCCTCCCTTCCTTCCTTCCTTCCATCTGTCTTTCTTTCCTCCCTCCCTCCTTCTTTCCTTCCCTCCTTCCTTCCTTCCTTACTCCCTTCCTTCTTTCCTTCCTCTTTCCTTACTCCCTTCCTCTTTTCCTTTCTCCCTCCCTCCTTCCTTCTTTCCTCCCTCCTTCCTTCCTTCCTTCTTTCCTTTCCTTCCTTCCTTCCCTCCTTCCTTCCTTCCTTCCTCCTTTCCTTCCATCTTCCTTCCTCCCTCCCTCCCTTCCTTCCTTCCTTCTCCCTCCCTTCCTTCCTTATACCTCCCTCCTTTCCTCCCTCCCTCCCTCCCTTCCTTCCTTCTTCCTCCCTTCCTTCCTTATACCTCCCTTCCTCCCTCCTTTCCTTCCTTCCTCCCTTCCTTCCTTGCCTCGAGGACAACAGGAGGGGTTAAAGAATTTGGGAGACGGGGGCTTTAAATGTGTAACTACGTATATTCAAAGCGGGAAATTGTCATTAACTTCCCACGATCTATACGTGAATAGAGCTTTTGTAGAATTAGGTGGAGCTAATTATATAGGACAGCGTGAGATCGGATGTATAAAAGTTAAACTGAGTCGCTTGTTATTCATGTTGCTGTTGACATCCTGATTTGGATTCAGTAGGAGCAGCTAATCTGTGAATTCCCTGAATGTTCAGTTGCTTAATTGGGCTCAACAGCTCCTTTAATTAATGAGTGCAAGCATAAATTGCAACACTCCTGTTAGACAAACACTATTCAGATCCCATTTTCATTATTTTAATCTGAGCTCTCTCTGGATTGTTTCTATAATTATTTTTGCACCCGGAATACATATTTATGCTACGTTTCAAATGATTTTACATCTTTCTGCTACAATTTATAAGCAAGTTTTCATATATTGGCAAAATAATGAGATTTACTTATATTTTACATGCATATATGCAGAAATAAAAACAGTGTTTGACACTAAATGACATGACTTATATTCATTTCACGCAGCAGAAAGTGTCTTTTTATGTTGTGTATAGGCGGCTATAAAGTAAGATTAGTGTATATAATGTAATAAAGTAGAGTAAATGTCTTGTTTCTTTACAAAAACCAAATAATGTGGTTTAACCCTCCTGTTGTCCTCGAGTCAAGGAAGGAAGGGAGGAAGGAAGGATGGAAAGGAGGAAGGAAGGATGGAAAGGAGGAAGGAAGGGAGGAAGAAGGAAGGAAAGGAGGGAGGAAGGAAGGATGGAAGGGAGAAAGAAGGAAAGAAAGGAGGAAGGAAGGGAGGACGAAGGAATCAAGGAAGGTAGGAGGGAGGGAGGAGGGAGGGAGGGAGAAAGGAAAAGAGGAAGGGAGGAAAGAAGGACAGAGGAAAGAAGGAAGGGAGGAAGGTAGGGGGGAGGAAAGAAAGAGAGAACGAGGGAGGGAGGAAGGAAAGGAAGGAAGGAGGGAGGGGGTTGGAGTAAGGAAAGAAGGAAGGGAGGAAAGAGAGAGGAAAGAAAGAAAGAGAGAAGGAGGGAAGGTGGAAAGAAGGAACAGTCAGAACAGACGGGGTCAATTTGACCCGGGAGGACAACATAAAGGTTAAATGACTCAAAATGTTCATAGCGCCACCAGAAATAAAGAAACTGTTGGTGCTAACGCAAATATAAACCTCAGAGACTTCTACTGAACACTGACTGACCCAGATAAACAGCAACAAATGTAAGTTTTATTAGGAAATATCAAAAGTTTGGTGAGTTGAGTTGGCTAGAGGAAATCTGGGTCTGCAGTGTTTAATGACAGATTATATCAATAATGCTATTTTATGCTGCTTGTTTTGGTCTGAAACATTTTTAAATCACACACCTCCCACACACACACACAGAGAGAGAGAGAGAGAGAGAGAGAGAGAGAGAGAGAGAGAGAGAGAGAGAGAGAGAGAGAGAGAGAGAGAGAGAGAGAGAGAGAGAGAAGCAACTATTCCCTCTGCCAACAGTGAAGCCTGTCGGTGATGTGCAGCTCCTGGTGAGAAGCCAGGACTATGATATTTACAAGAATTGGCAAGATTTAGTTTGTTGGGGGGGAAAAAACTCATTGAAAAAAAAAAAAGGAGTATGTTAAGGATAAGGCTGGCAATGATCTACAGTATATGTTTTTGCCCAACCGACACTGTTAGTTAATCTCTTATACTCTCTGTGGCTATTTGCCCGACACCCACCTTGTTCCTACTGAATGCATTGTTTAAAAAAAAGGCAGAATAATCCTAGAATAGCTGGCCACTGCAGGTTTAATCTATCCTTACTCAAACAGGAATACATAATTCATTTGTTAGGGACTATTTTTTGTGGCGGATGAATCCACATTTGGTGCTTTTTATTTGTATTTCTTGCAGCAGGATAGTGTGTGTGTATGTGTGTGTGTGTGTGTGTGTGTGTGTGTGTGTGTGTGTGTGTGTGTGTGTGTGTGTGTGTGTGTGTGTGTGTGTGTGGGATTGAGAGGTAAAACAAACTACAGCGTGTGTTCATGGTGATGTAGGAACATGTCACCCAGGTGCAGCAGTGAGGCTCATTGATGTGTTTTTAATTGTTTTTGGACAACAATGGAGCTCAGTGGCACAAAAGAAAGGGATCTATCAGGCTTTGGGTACACATACAATGCTTGTAAGTAGATCAATATGTTGTTAGTTTTGTTTTTTTTCACTTGATTTATGAGCAATAATAGAAATACTGAATATCATCAGAATAATCTATAAACATAGGTGGTCACTTATATAATAACTAGCTTGCTGACACCTTAAATTCAAAAGCTTGATTCATTTTAACTAATATCTAAGGGGGGGGGGATAATGTCTGCATCCAAAGCATATTTAATTAACCCTCCTGTCGTCCTCCCGGGTCAGATTGACCCCATCTATTTTGACTGTTCCTTATTTCCTTCCTTCCTTCCTTCCTTCCTTCCTTCCTTCCTTCCTTAATTTTTCCTTTGTTCTTCCCCTCCTCCCCTCTTTCTTTGCTCCCTTCCTCCCTCTCTCCCTCCCTTCCTTCCTTCCTCATTCCTTCCTTCCTTACTCCTTTCCTTCCTTCCTTCCTTCCTTCCTTCCTTCCTCTTTTACTCCTTTCCTTCCTTCCTTCCTTCCTTCCTTCCTTCCTTCCTTCCTTCCTTCCTTCCTTCCTTCCTCCCTTCCTTCTTTCCTCTCTTACTCCTTTCCTTCCTTCCTTCCTCCCTTCCTCCTGTCCTGAGGACAACAGGAGGGTTAATTAATCTGCCTTCAACAAGCTATAATCTCCTTTTTAGGTGTTATAACAGCGGAGTCGAGTCCTATCTGGCTCTTACCTCTCGTGGATAAACTCGGACATCTCCTTCTGCATCTGTTTGCCCTTCAGCTGCTTCTGCAGAAGGACCTCGAAGCCCGCCACAGAGGTGGTCCCCTGGGGGTCTTTCTTGTCGGTCTGAGGAAGAAGAGACCATCATTCAAACACAACAAGCACAGCTATGAGTTGACATACAGAACGTCCAGTTTATGTTATAGCGGGGGTTTGTGAGGACGGCTGGTGAGTCAGAAACTATGTGCAGGAACGTGTGACTCACACTGTCATGTCAAGGAGGGCAGTCGTTGGTGTGTGTGCGTGTGTCACTCACTGGATGGGGCAGATGCGTGTGGGTTATGTATGCTTTTGAGCACAAGAAGAGAGGAGGGGTGGGCGGGGGGGGTTCGGTGATGTGCAGCCTTGTTTGTGACAGGAGTGATGTGTGTCGCCACGTGGAACAGAGGTGCCAGATTTATTTCACACAGCAGGTCTGAGCAGCAGGTCAGCGGATGTAGGAAAGCATCACGAGCAACATGACACGACAGGCCGCCAACAAGGAGCAACACGGTGACGAAGGAGGGAAGGAAACATCGGGCATCGGATTTCACTCGATTATGCGGGCTCAATGGTTTATTCAATACAAATCTAATTTAGGATGGTAATGTATGGTAACTGAAGACTACAGCAGCAGCAGCAGCCGCGGAGGAGACATTCGGAGTGATGAGTGTGTTTGCAGAGAAGCCGGTCGATCAGCCTTCCACCTGTGATCCGCCCACTTCAACGTGAAAGCCAATTTTCGGTCTTTTGTTGAACGAGCAGAGAAAGTGCTGGATCCATTCTCAATTGGCAAAAAGCATATCGACTATTTCGTCATGATTTTAGTCTCACGATAATTTAATATAAGGGTTGAGCTTTTGACTGCAGTATTCATTACCCAGCAGAAAATACTTTGTATGTTTTAAAGGTCTCAGAATAATGTGTTGGCGGTAACCTTGTAGCTGTAGAACCTTTGACTGTTCCTTCTTTCCTCCCTTCCTTCCTTCCGTCTGTCCTTCCTCCCTCTCTTCCTTCTTTCTTCCTTCTTCCTTCCTCCCTTCCTTCCTCCCTCCTGTCCTTCCTTCATTCATTCTTCTTCATTCCTTCAGGCTTGATATGCTTTAGAGTTAAAAAGCCAATCAATATAGCCAATTAATGAAGCTTCTTTTTCATTTATTTCTCAATTTTTTCCGTCTTGCTTTTATCTATAATCTGTTTTTACGACTTCATTATGTTGAATCTTACAGGATTACCATTATTAAGATGGTGATAGTGGAGGTTGTGGTTGTTTGCTTTTATGTCTCCATATATATTCATTAGTATTGTCCATGTGTTGTTTGTGTTTTCCTCTCACATCTTCTGGCTCTAACAAGTGTGGATGTATTTAAGAAGTTTACATTTTCAATAAATAAGGAGAAAAATAAGTGAAATCCTGCAACTACTGTCTCTTATTTTACTCCCTTCCCCTTTTTTAAATATATTTTAATATTTAAACAGTTTAACTTGCCTGCTCTTTCCTCTTGTTTTATATTTTAAGCAATTTGAGCCACATTTTTTAGGTCGTATTTGGCAACTAAAAGACAAGATGGAGTTCGCAATCGTATATACTCCTCAGTGGTAATCCTCCATCCAAGTCAGCTGCTTTAGATAAAAGCGGCTCTCATCATCATTAAAACACCACAAAGGATAGATGTAGGTTCTGTGTTTTAGTCAAACTCACCCAGAAGTAATCGCAGTAACTCCATTCGGTGGGTTTGAGGAGCTGCTGCTCCGGGCCTTCTCCAGGAAGAGGGAAAGTCACGCAGTTGATCTGAAGAGAAGAAACAGAGACAAAGAGCAGTGACCTAATTGATGAGAAATAGTGAGAAATAACAGAGCTGCTAAAAGGCCGCGAGCCAAACACCTCTGTGAGGATTTACTTGGACTGAGAGATGTGATTAGCGGAGTCTGTGGGAAATGATATTGCTGAAAGAGCGAGGCCTGGGTTTCATTTGGATCATGCAGATGAGAGGAAAAAAGATCAGGCATGAGTAAACATATGAATGTGGTGATGTTGGTCATCCAGAAGGTGACCCATGAGCCCTCGGGAGGGGGGGGGGGCATACAGAGAGAGAGAGAGACAGAGCGAGACACACAGAAAGAGAGAGAGACAGAGAGAGAGAGAGAGAGACAGAGAGAGAGATAGACACACACAGAGAGAGAGAGCGACACAGAGAGACACACACATAGAGAGACACACACAGAGAGAGAGAGACACAGAGAGAGAGAGACTCACAGAGAGAGAGAGAGACACACAGAGAGAGAGACACACAGACAGAGAGAGAGAGACACACAGAGAGAGACAGAGAGAGAGAGAGAGAGAGACACAGAGAGAAAGAGAGAGAGAGAGAAAGAGAGAGAGACACAGAGAGAGAGACACACAGAGAGAGAGAGAGAGAGAGAGAAAGAGAGAGAGACACAGAGAGAGAGAGAGAGAGAGAGAGAGAGAGAGACAGAGAGAGAGAGAGAGAGACAGAGAGAGACACACAGAGAGAGAGAAACTGTCCACTCGAAAACAAAGAGGAACCTTTTCTACTGTGTCCCTCCAACTGAACAAACAGACTTTATACACTTGAGAATATGTTGAGCTCCAAATAAACACTCCCCCCCCCCCATCATCAGCCTGAATACAGACTCCATGGTCCACAGCATCTTCAATTACGGTTGGGTCTCTGCAATTATGTAATTTTCACCATCTGTGAGCTCTCCCTCCTGGCACTGCAAGATACCCTCTGTGCCATGTCAACCACTGCTGCAAACTAGAGGGGCATTCAGAGAGGATGCTTCATCCACAAACACAGAAACACACTGACTCACAGTGATTACAACACGAGTTCATCTCTGTACTGCTGTCACAAAGACTGAAGAAAAACACGGAACGGTTACGAGCTGACTCGACCGAACGGCCTCATTCTCTTCACTCTGTACTTCAAATAAAGGTGTAAGGGGAATGATTTTAAGTCATTTGAGCAAATTGAAATCAGAAGATGTTCATAATGCAGCAGAGGGAAGCAGGAGATCAAAGATATGATGTCGGTAAGTTGAATTTTTCTTTGGATAGATTTCTTGCTGAGCCTTCAGGATCAGCACCAGGATGTGCAGTGAATATAGAGTAGTGGCCATGGTCGAAACTGCAGGTCATGTGACTCCTTCTGACCCACAAAAACTGGGCTGGAATTTAAAAAAATCACACAAATGACACAAAATTTCAGCTTTTAGGCCCAGTAACCCAATCAGTATATTATTCATGTTCCATTAAAGCCACTATAAAATATATTTCTATAAAAGCAATGTATGAGCAGTCAGTGTGTAATGAGTTGGTTGTGCCTCGTAGTGATGAACCTACAGAGAATTATCAGCCACTCTGCAGCTTCTCTCGGCTTTACGGAGCGTTATAGAGAGTTTCAGCTCATTGTTTAGCTGTCCAGCTACGATTTCACTGCTTTGTTTCACTCTCAGAGCTCTTTATAGCATTGTTGCTTTGGCCGTAGCAGGCAGCTTTTTTTTAGAATAATAGCTATAAAAATCCACTGTACATTATCTTCTCAGCACCAAACAGCAATCAGACACAGTTAGCTGTAGACTAGCTGGTGAACATAGTGGAGCATTTAGCAACTAAAGAGCCAGATATTTCCCTCAGGAGTTGGTAGAGAGTAAAAACAGAGATAAAAGAGAGAGAATATTGGACTTACATCCACCAGGTGGATAGATATACGACTCCAAATTAATGATAATTGAGCTGCATAACTGCTGGATGTGGAAAAAAGCAACTGACTGCTAACAAGTTCAACATATCAACTTAAAAGGTGATGATATGTTAGTGTCATGCCGACTCAAATGGTCAAAAATAACAATAAAACCAAAACAATGAGCTGAAAGATGTTAAACTGCTCTGTAGATTTGTGTGGAAACGTCTCAGAAAATGAGAATCTAAAGCTGCATTAATAATTGGTTTATCATGTTTTTGGGTGAGTGAGTTACGTTGGCAACAGAGCTGCAACGATTAACTGATTAATCAATTAAATTAGTCAGTGGAAAGAAAATATTCTGATAACTGAATAATAAAGGAACATTTCCAAACATTTGCTGGTTGCAGCTTCTCAGAATTTAGGTCACAACATGATAATAAACTGAATATCTTTTAGATTGTTAATCAGACAAAGCAAGACATCTATAGTTGTCATCCTTGTTTCAAACAGATGTTTTTCCAAATGTTTGGACATTTTTTAGACAATTCATTAATTGAAAGAATAATCAGCAGATGAATTGATAGTGAATACGATCATTAGCTGCAGCCCGACATATTTCTATCCTTATCTGACCAATCCAGTATCTAATTTTGCTCTATGATATTTACTCTCTTTCAATAGTCACTAATTTTGTCTTTCTATTGTTCGATGCTGGGCAGGAAGTGTACTGTGCAATCAAGTTATTTAAGCTTGTTAATGGGAATGATTGACAATGGTTTTATATCTTAATGAAAAAGAGAACCAAAACAAAAATCTGAAAGAATCAAAAAGCTGCATAATCCTGCAGTCATCTTCTGTGGTTTTCTGGATTTGATATATTTCTAAATATATTACTTTCATATGCAACATTTCTCTGAGGCAGAGGGGAAAGCTCTCTTTGTTGCAGCCTGATTTAACAATAAGAAGCTTTCGTTTTTGCATAATTTTTTTGCATTTAAACATCAAAAATATGGAGCTTGAAGGAGGCGACGTTCACCACTGACCCCTCCATTCTCTGCACAGCCACCGCAGCACTTGATCCGAGCAGCTTCTAATAAACATCTTCAGAAACAGATGAGTAATGCTTCCTCTGTTATATAATCCCTGAAATGGAGAGGAAATACTAAAATGTTTTTTTTTTTGCCATCCACACATACCCGTATATACGGTGGAAGATAAACAGAAAACAAATAAAACACGAGCTCTTGGGCGGCCTGCATATATACACACACCAGACACATTAACTCACAGCAACACTTTGTAATCTGAAGAAGCGGCGATGTGATTTACTCCGTGTGCCGACAAGTCACTTTGTTCATTTTCTGCCTCACAGATCATACTGATTGTCATGGGCACCAGATTTTCCATTACACTGGCTCCACATCTATCATGACTGTTGTTTATCAGCCTCTCACATCCACAAGAAAATTAGACCATTTATCTAAAAGGAAGGCTGTCTGACTAACTTACTTCTCCTTTATGGCTGTTTAGTGAGGTACTAAGAGGTTAGGAATAAAATATTAATATTGATTACCTTTACGACTGTGTAATAAATCCTTCTGAGGAGGTTTTGAGGCCTTTTTTTTGAGGGGGATGTTTGACGCTGAGGTGTTGCATATGTATTGCCATATTGGATCCATCAATGTTACAGTTTAGCAGTAAAACAAAGCAACGAGCAACATGCAACAGTGCTGATTTGTCGAGGTGAATTGGGACATTTTGTCCTCGTACAGCATTCATAAACATTCACTCTTTTTTTTACCCCAGCTGCAGGCAGTGGTTCAGTCCATTACACATTTTAATGCTTTTATTTATTTATTTATTCATTTATTTACTGTTGCTCATTTTGTTTAGCAGAATACAGAGGGGGAGGGGGAGAGGAGGGGGAGGGCAAAATTGAAAAATCACGACACAGTTGAAGAACAAATGTCCCGTGAGAAACATAAAAAATAATGATTTTGCAGACCAACAAACAACAGAAACACTCTCCCACATCCATTTCTGAGCAGAATATTTCAGCTACAGCGAATGAGGCTGTAGGATGCTCTGCCGCTGTTGCTAAGCGACAAATTACTTTTGCTGTAAAGGACAGCCCCCTACCACTCCACCATCCTCCAACACACAATCACACACACACACACACACACACACACTCACACACACTCACACACCTTCTCATAACAAAACAATTTGAGATTTCCTCTCTACTCTCTTTCTGATCGCTTTCTCTCATCCCTCCTTTCTCTTCTTTCCAACAGACTGAAAACAGGCCCTTCAAGACCAATCCCGCCAACATAGCCAGATGACACCCTTAACGAGCTGCTGTTCCCCGAGTGCCTACGCTGCGCGCGGCATAGCAACAAGTCAAGCAGCACGTGAATGAATGTTTAATAAGCTGGAAAAAAAAGGTGGAGGAGTAAAGCGTTTTTTTTCCTTCTGATGGCTTCATATTGGTCACACATGGTGAAGGTGAAAGCAAGGGTACTGCTCCTCCTGCTATCTGATATGTGAGCCGCCTCGGCGTCCTGCGAGGGTCCATTTTGCCAACAGTCATGGATGTGTGCGTCTCCATGACAACTGCGCTGATTTTAAAAAAAAAAGAGAGAAGCTTGTGTAATGTGAGGTGCACTGTTGCGAACAAAAAGACACCTTTGTGAAGTGACGTCAACCAACCACAGATTCAATCATTATCACCATTTATATGAACCGTGTTTAAACTGTTGCACAAAACATGTTTCACTTTTTTTTCCTTTTTTTTTTTTTTTTTTGGCATTCCTGTTCATCGGGAACTAATTAAGATATGGATAGCTTTTTAAAAAAAACACTGTTACGCCTCATCACTTCATGAGAATTCACTGGATACAAGTGAAGCCAAACCACAAAGTGAATGCCCACAAAAGATGTAAAAGAGCCTTTGAGAGAAAAACCCTGCAAAAGGAAGAGGAAGAAAATAATCTTTCTTTTTTTTTTTCTCCAAACAGTACGTATTCACTGACTATCTGAATGGCCCCTACCCCGCCTGGCAGTGTTTTCCATTTCAACACCCATTAATCAGTGCTATTGCTTTTGTCACCATGGAAACTGGACTTGCTGCATCTCTCGCAGGTCTGTGGGGTTTTCACAATAGCCAGACTGACGGCTCCCGTGGCTGCGGCAGGTCAGAGAGCCCACCGAGCGCAAAATCAGCGTCTGCGAGACAACAAAACCACCTCTGTCTGTCTTCCTTCAGCTCAGCACATCATCACCATCATCACCACACTCCCACCCCCCCTCCTACAGTCATCATTATAGACTTAAGGATTACATAACCACAGATACTGTCTGAGCATATTAAGACAAATCTACTGTACACTTCACAGATATCTGACTAGATCTTGGTTGAAGATTCACGTCCTGAATTCATCCTCATTGCAACAGGAGGAGGAGTTTCTTGCCCCAAAATTCTACAGAGTTCCTCACAGCCTAGCGCACAAAGTGTTCACTTTCCAAATGCTGCTGTGTGACCTGTGCTGCCCTGCAGATAAGCCCCCCCCCCCCCCCCCACACACACACACACACCTTTTGAGGAAGAAAAAAGGAGCACACACAGTACCACACTGAGCAACGACTCGATGACAAAAACACTCAGAGATCAAGATCCCTTCTTTATCTGACACACTGAAGACGTCTTGAGTCTAAAAATGGCAACGGCGGCGATCTGCATGCTACTAGATCAGCTTTGTACTTTTCAGTCACTTCAATTACATTTTAATATGCTGAAAATCACACAGCGTGGAAACACATGTCATGCGTAAATTCAGGCATTGAATCAATAATATGGATCGAAGCCAGTCAGTCATTGAGACAGAAATGAATGCAGGACTCGTGGACAGCTTGTTCATTCACACTAATGTAGTATCCAATATGCAGGGAACCCCATGTTACTCAGTGAAGACCCTTAATGGATTAGTGTGGAGCTGTGAGCTTAAAGACAACAGTTGAAAAGCAAAAGAAAGGCAGCAAAAAAAAAAAAGGAAAAAGAGATTTAACTTATTTGTGCCACATGAGTAGCTTCACAAAGGATGGAGAGGATGGAGCAGAAGCAGATGAAAACACCAGAAAAAGAAGAAGAGAGGAGGATTAAGTTGGAGCTTCTTTGGTACTCACAGTTATCTTGGTCTCCTTGACCTCCCTGATCTGCCTCTTGGCCGGCGAGACGGAGCCGGGGGGCTGTTGGGCAAGACAGGAGGGATCGTCAAAACTCTCCTCAGTGTCAAAGCTGGCTTCCATCATCATCCCTCTCACCTCCTCCTGCTTCTCTATTCTGGGAAAGCCTCACACTCACACACTCTCTCCCTCTCTCTCTCTTTCTCTCTCTCTCTTTTCCTTCCACGCACTGAGGCTGCCTCCAGTCTCACAAGCCAGGCTACAGTGTGAGTGGAGAAGAGTCGCGTTGCAGGCGAGAGGGGGGTGTGTGTAGCAGTGGGAAGGTAGGGGTGAGGAGGAGGAAGAGGAGGAGGAGGAGGAGGAAGAGGAGGGAGGTCGTAGGGGGAATCTGTGGCGGCTGTGGGAGCGTAACGAAGTCTAGCCTCCGGTTAAGCTGCTGTCACACGAGTTTTGAGGTTGAAGGCTGCGTGAAAAAGAGATGGGTGCTGCCTGCGAGGGGGGCTCTGCGTCGCAAACCCCCTTACCCAAAGATGTCCACACAGAGAGAGAAAGAGAGACCACTGAGCCGCGTCGTAGATAAAGATGCTGGAGCATCAAGGGGAGGAGAAAAAAGCATGCGAGGAGGAAGAGGAGAGAAAAAAAAGCATGGGAAAAAATGGGAAAAGACAGAGTTTAAAGATAGTAAGGGAATAAGGAGGAGGAGGAGGAGGGGGATTTATTTACATGATCCTTGCCACACCTCCCTCATCCCTTCCCCAGAGAGTTAGATAGTGAGGGAGGAAGGAGCAGCAGTGGTGGTGGTGGCAGAGGAGGTGGGGGTTGGTTTGATGGAAATTGTTGTATGATGAGGTTTAAAAGACTAATTACGATTGGGAGGGAAACTGGATGAGGGGGGAGGAGAAAGAGTGCAGGAGGGGAAAGAGGCAGCCAATGAAACGCATCCTCTCTGATTGTGTTTTGTGTATGTGTAGATAGGAATGTGTGGGAAGGAGCTGCAGGCACATCGAGGGGTTAAAAAGGTGCACTGAGGAGGCATATTCAGGGACTGTGTGAAGATATATCACACAGAAAAAAAAAATCTCATATTTGATCTATAGAAATGCATTTATGTGTGTACAGCTACATTTTTATCATCTTTCTCACATGGCTGCTCTTCACCTGAGGCATCAAACACAAGCTGTGTGCAGAGCGGAGCAGCTACAGCGACACACGTGATCCCCTGCAGGGCCAGCAGCCCCCTCACACCTTCTCACAACATCCACCTGCGCCGATCCGACAAAAAAAACAACAAAAAAAACAAACCCCATCACAGCCACAACAACGAAACCGCACGGAGGAATCACTGCATCGACTCACGTTCTCACCTTTGCTGCACAGAACATGGCGGCGGCCGTGGCGGTGGTAGGTGATGGCAGCTCTGACCAGCACAATGCCAGTCCGGGCTGCTGGAGATCAGGCAGGATTTTTTTGATCAGGTGGGCCCCAGCACTCCCAGCGTGAGCTTTGAGTCTTGGCTGGCCTCCTTTTTTTCCCAAAAGCTGAGGAACTCTGACACATGTAGTCCAAATCTCAGCTGCCCATATGGCCCAAATGTCTGTCTATCTCGTGTCCCGTGTGATCATGACATGGTATGCCCTCATCTGACTCGTAATTAGTCACGTGGGTTGGCATGTAATCGATGTTGGCCCAGGTTCATCTGAGCTTTTAGTGGACGGAGCGCGGCCGGCAGCTTTGTCTCACACAGAAACGCTGATATCATATTGTGAACTGAAGACGATTAAATGAGAGAAAACGCCGAATGAATTGGAGTTGTTGTCTTTGCGATAAGACGACAACCCAAGACGAATATGAAGAAAGTGACAGTGAAAGAGATATGCTTTCAACAACTAATGATTGTTTTTATCAACCTTTAATCTACAGATCATGTTTCTGATTTATCAGTTTAACAATAAACCTGCATTAAGTAGATTTTTCATTAAGTAGTGAACATTGGCACATCTTTGCATTTTTAGGTTGATATATTGAGCTTGTAGCAAACAGTGGCTACATCCAGCAGGGCCATGCAACATTTTCATTCATTTGGAGTCATGTTTCTGTCCACCTGATGAATGTAAGTCCAATATTCACTCTCTTTTATCTCTGTTTTTGCTCTCTATCAACTCCTGAGGGAAATATCTGGCTCTTTAGCTGCTAAATGCTCCACTATGTTCACCAGCCAGTCTACAGCTAACTGTGTCTGTTTGCTGTTTGGTGCTGAGCAGATAGTATACAGTGGCTTTTTACAGTTTTTATTCTGAAAACAGCCGAAAATTACGCTTTAAAGAGCTTTGAGAGTGAACCAAAACATTAAAGTTGCAGCTGGACAGCTAAACAATGAGCTGAAACTCGCCGTAAAACCAAGAGGAGCTGCACAGTCGCTGATAATTCTCTGTACTGTCATTTTATACGTTGGTAATTCACCGGTCGAGGCAGATGGACGCCCACTTAGAGACCGCTTGAGGTTTCTTTCAATTGCTCATGTGGGGATGTTGGGTCTGTTTAAATTAAATTAAAGAGTACTATCCAGACCTGCTCTATGTGTAAAGTGCCTTGAGATTACTTTTGCTGTGATTTGACGCTATATATAAATAAAGATTTATCGATTTACTGATATTTTTAAATCAATTATAGCTGCGTTAAGTGAAAATTGCTATTTTACAGAGCTGAAGGTGACATCTTCAAATAGTTTGTTCTGTCCAATCAACAGTAAATCAGCAAATCTTCATATCTGAGAAGCTGTAAATCAGCAATGTCCAGCATTTATGTTTGATACATGACGTAAATGGAATATTAAAGTTGTGGCTTATCTTCAATTTATCATCAAATTGACTAATTGACATTTTTTTTCAGCACTATGTGAAACCATGAAGGAAGCAAAAGAGAAAGAAGGAGAAGAAGGAGGAGAAGAAAACAGCTACTGTACAACACCAGACGCTGCTTTTGTACAAACACAGCTGACAATTCATCCTGCTTCAGTACACGTCCTCTTTCAAGATTGAGACGTACCTGTTTGTTCATGACAGGTTTCCTCAGAGCGACATTAACCGTCTCGGCGGGCTGGCTGGGTTTTATTCTGCTGTGGCTTTCATTGGCTGCAGACAAAAACATCATCATAAACCACGCGTTACTGACAAAGAGTGACAGCTGCAGTCTTACTCTCGAACAATAACTACACAATAATGAGCAGACGGGGGGAATGAGCAATCGACAATTCAACTCGATTACTGCAGAAAGGTCACATTCTGCTGAGATTGTGATATGTGTCATCCTAATGTTGGGATGTCCAAACTGTGGCTTTGCAGCTTCAGAGCAGACAAACACTGATTTGTTCTTCCTTCACAATATAACAATGACTACTTCACTCAGCTTTTGAGGCAATTTGAGGTCATGATGGAGTTTTTTTTAGCTCATCTTGGCATTGAATGTGATTTCAGGTATTTGCAGTGTCCCACATATGAACACAGCCCACAGCTTGGGGGCTCGCAGCTTTGTGAGCAGCTCTGTAGTAACTTCCCCAGCTTTATCCTACAGGCTAATGGTTCTTCATCGCCTCTGATTCATGAGCTGTCCAGTCGTCGCATATCAAATCAGCCCATCTCCAGCTGAAGGTAAACACGTGAGCCCGGCAGAGTGACCCCCGAGGCTGCGGACGCATGGTCGAGGCAGGACCAGGCAGGAAACAGAGGCCACTCTGAAATAGCGATGGCGGTCACTTAGCTTAAAGGGGCATTAAAAAAAATCGGTGACCTCCGTTGACTTCTGTTAGTGATCTGTACTATTTAACAACACCAGCAACTCTCTGATACATGCTCTGTAGTTTACATTTGCACAAAAGAGAGAAACAAACAGAGGAATATTTCATCATCTAGGCTACTGGAATATTAATTGTGCTTTGTCCTTCACAGAAATGTCTGATTTCTTTTGTCTTATCTTTAGTGAGTTAAGATATAATTCAACATTTTGGGAGATAAGCTCATGATTTTCTTTGTGGATAGTTAGATAAGAAGATTGATGCAGCTTTTGTGTCTGTGTTGAAGAGGACGTATCGTGCACATTTCCAGCTCTATATTTATATTCTGGGACTCAACTGGAATATCTTTGCTGGATTTACAATTTAAAAACGTCTTATTTATCTTATAGCGGCTCTTTATACCCCTCAGTTCAGCCTCTGTCTGAAACAGGTCGTTTTAGCTCCTGTCTCTTTGCAGTGAAGTTTCCCCAGTGGCTGCTTCCGGTATTGCAGCAAGAAATCCCCATGCTGCTCAAAAAGCATTTCCCCTATAGTACACCACTGTAAAAGAGATATATGTAAAACTGCTGACACCTCAAACTGCAAACAAGGTCAATAATTACTCTTTATATGCAGGAACTTGAAGGCAGGAGACAGCGGGGGAAACTCGTATATTTGGACGCACATTTTTATGGGACTGAATGGGCGTCATTTTCAGTCCAGTACTCAGCTCTAATAATACATCCATGCACAGCAAATAACTTCACCTAAAACCAGAGATTGACATTGTTACTTTAAACTAATATAGGCTAATCCCCTCTTGGCTCCAGCTCTGCACACATTTAAAGTATATTTCCCAACATTTTAAACTTTACTCACTCAAGGAATGAACTTCTACCTCAGAAATAGTCCAAATGGAAACAGCAACACTTAGGGAACACTTAGGGATTTAGTAATTTCTGATTATACGTGTTGTTATTGATTCATCTCAGTCATTTCAAACGCATTTTAATCATTTTTTTGTGATTAATGTTCATTTTAAGGTTGGGATCGATCGTCTTGAAATTTAATTACGATCTTCAACGGAGCATATATCTATATCATATATATATATCATATATAATTTGTAGCATATATCTGCTCTGCACAAAGAAATACAAGCAAGCAGATTAGTATCATCTGAGTATTTGTGCACATATTCATGTATCTGTGATGCTAATTTTAAACATTTCAGTCTTTTCTCATGAGCTTCCCTCTCATGGGACACTGTGTCAGTAACTCTTCCTCGGTCGGTTCAATCCTCGGTTTCCTGTCCAAAGGTTGAAGGAGACGACCATCCAAACTTGGCCTTCATTTCTCTCTCTAAGGAGGATCACACTTGTCTGGTTGAATGCTAACAAACTCCCCTGCAGCTGACTGTAAGTGTGTTTAGGCTGAACGCCAGCAGAAAGAAGAAAACCATCTGCTATCTGCTTAGATGTTGTTAGCGAGCATGCTGCTGGCAGCGATGAAACATAATAAGCCAGTCATTAAGGAAATGCATTTGATCCAGTAACTCTAACTGAGGTTCATGATGATGTAGGACACAGCAGAGAATTGTTTTACAAGTGGGATTTGTCAGGAACATAATGTGACCAAGTCTCTACAACGAAGCAGCGAAGAAGTATTGTGTCAGTTAAACTACTCAGCAGAAGGATTCTGGTTTTAGCATAATAAGCAGATTACGGCTGATGAATGATCGCCCAAAAGGAGTAATCTGTCTGACTGGAAAAATGCTGAAAAATTAAGCCATGACCTGTAGCTCCAAATGGAAACCATCTGAATGGAAAGAGCAGTTTATCCAATGAAAACAGAAATCACAGCTACTGATTTTCTTCTTTCTTTGTCATTCTTTACCATTAAAACCTTCATAAAAATCTTTCTTCTCATTCTACCTTCAACCTCAAATGTTTCAGTGTTTAGTCCAAAAAAAAACAACAAAAACATAAAAAAATTGAATGGCTCCAAATATAAAGGCTCAGTTTTACCATATGGCGAGGAGCTCTGGCGTGCCAGCGTTCTCTGTGGGGCCTCAGCTGACAAGGAGGGACGTCGCCATGTTGTTTCTGGAAATGACACAATCAACAGGAAGGATGACAGCTGAAGAAGAAATGGGTTTTTTTGCTCATCAGATGTCCCTGTTTTAGCACTGAAAACCATTAAATTTCCCCATTTTAAATATCACTCCGTAAAAGTAAAAGCTAAAATTGGGTATCCTTGTTTTTGAAGCAGATATGAGGAAACTTTAATGGGAAGGGGAAACATGCAATCTGTTTATTTCCCTAAAAAAAGGCAAAACAGGAAGATTCTACTTGTGTCAACGTTTAGGGAAAGAAATGCTCTTTCCAACTTGCCTGCTGTGTTTTTATCTTTCAATCACACACATGTCACAAATCACAAATTATTCCACTTAGTAAAGCAGGAAGTCCTTTACGCTGTAGTAGCTGTGTAGTGTGTAATCTGTGTTACTGTGAGTCATCTAAAAGAAATAACGAAGCGTGCGTCAGCAGTCAGCACAAATGTTTTTCCACTGCTGTTACTATAATGGCAAGAAATCAAGAAAGAAATGTTCAGATATGTGTGAATGAGAAAGTGAAGGTCAAGAATGAAGAAGTTTTGAATTCATATCACACAGTCACACAGTGAGACATATTGTATAATGGGACATATTCTTCACATTTCCACATGTATATTTATATTCAGCGGCTCTAGCCTGACACACCAGATGGTTTGTTACACAGAACCATCTGAGGAGTCGTCCTTGGAAAGTGTTCGATGATTGGTTAAACCATCTGTCTATCACCGCCTAGCATCGTCTTAACTTGAAAGGCAGCTGGATTTGCGACGCTGATTGGTTCGAACGCGAGCGAGTGCGTAACTTCACCAGTATGACAGCCCTAATTATAACTGAATATGACATATTATGATCCCTTTTTAGGTTGGAGGAAATCATGGTTAAGGTATAGACAGGGTTAGGCAACTAAAACACACTGGTGTGGTTATACTGTGGGAAGGATTGTGCTGCTGTGTGTTTCGGAAACATTTGTATATCCAGAATATGCCAACCTTTACTCAACGGCACCTCAGTGATGGTAACTAGAGATTTACTTTATTAACCTTTAACCTGCTTTGATCTGTGTGCACTAAAATTACTGCACAGATCCAGAAAGAACAAACATTTGTATTAAATCCATTATTGGTTCTGCACTGCTTATATACAGGATGTACACGAGGTTAATAAGGATCTTAACCCTTTCACACACACTGGTCACTACAGTGGAAAGCTGTTCAAAAGCTGTTTTTTTTAATATATGCATGGATTTTAATGGCATATTTGGACTTTAACTACCACAGTGGACACTAGTGCATCATCCCATACACTACCACTTCATCTGCAGCAGCTTCTTTGGTTGTAAATCAGTTGATTCATGTAATTTCATGTACAAAAAAAATAAGTTTAAACATTTTTTTCATGCCTGAAAAGAAATAAAAGTGATCATAATTCATGCATGAAAGGGTTAAAATGAATTCTAGTGATCTCTGTTTGATTGGTGAATGATAAATTGATTGCCTGTCATTCACCATTGCACACACACACACACACACACACACACACACACACACACACACACACACACACACACACACACACACACACACACACACACACACACATCCACACACACACACTGTCACATTTCTACTGTATCATATGAGTTGCGACTCACACACCAACAACTGTCATCAACCACAATAACAATTTAAGACCTATTTTCTCGTAGTAATTCTTCCTCATCATTGCAAATCCCCTCTGTCATATTTGCAACTCCAAAGGGATTAAGTAGAAAAGATTTCATCTGATCCTCATTTGTGCACCTCCTCCTCCTCCTCCTCCTCCTCCTCCTCTACTAAACTAAACGACAGCAGACTAAAATAAAAAATAAAACAAAAAAACAAGCAGCTTTCTAATAAATACGGTAGCGCACGCCGGCATCACTCAGACACACACACACACACACACACACACACACACACACACACACGCACACACACACACACACACACACACACACACACACACACACACACACACACACACATAGTCTCAGTGGCAGCTTTTTGAAGCTTCACATTCACACATGAAACAAAAACAAACTGACTGCTGCAGCATATGGCTTCTGAATATAAAAATAGCTTTTGGGTGTTTTTCTTTTCTTTTTTTTTCAGCTCCGGTGTGCTGTGAGCCAAAGTACAATCGCTGCCAGAGTTGTTGTTGATGCAGCCTCACTCTGTCCCGTGGGAGCCCGCCTTTTCCCCCTGGACTCCTTCCCAAATGAGGTGTAAAACACACACACACACACACACACACACACACACACACACACACACACACACACACACACACACACACACACACAGCAAATGCAGATGTTTGTGAAAGGTCGCCTGCCTTTAAGCTGCTGTATTATTTTAACCCTCCTGTTGTCCTCGAGTCAAGGAAGGAAGGGAGGAAGAAGGAAGGAAAGGAGGAAGGAAGGGAGAAAGAAGGAAGGAAGGAAGGGAGGAAGAAAGAAGGAAAGGAGGAAGGAAGAAGGAAGGAAAGGAGGAAGGAAGGGAGAATGAAGGAAGGAAGATAGGAAGGAAGAAGGAAGGAAAGGAGGAAGGGAGGAAAGAAGAAGGAAGGGAAGGAAAGAGGGAGGGAGGAAGGAAGGAAAGAAGGACAGAGGAAAGAAGGAAGGGAGGAAGGTAGGAAAGAAGGACAGAGGAAAGAAAGAGAGAAGGAGGGAGGGAGGAAAGAAGGAAGGGAGGAAGGAAAGGAAGGAGGGAAGGAAAGAAGGAGGGAAGAAAGGGGGAGGGAGGAAGTACAGACGGAAGGGAGGAAAGAAGGAACAGTCAAAACAGACGGGGTCAATTTGACCCGAGAGGACGACACGAAGGTTAACTCTTTAGTGTCTTGTTAGGCAGCAGCAGCGTATTAGAGCAGAAGACAAACATCCCTCCACCTCTGAATCCACAGATCTCTCTCTCTCTCTCTCTCTCTCTCTCTCTCTCTCTCTCTCTCTCTCTTTCTCTCTTTGTCTCTCTCTCTCTTTCTCTCTCCCTCTCTCTCTGCTGGCTGTGCTGTTGCTCGGGCCTGAAGTGCCACACGTTTAAGATAATCAGATTAACGTGGATCCAATCTTTGGGCCTGTCTCCACATGAATGGACCGCTGAGACACGATGATGGGGAGGAATAATAATGAGTCATCATAGTCCAAGGCAGTGAGAGCTGAATGCCACGATAACCAAAATAAACCACATGAGGACGATGTATTCAGTTTTCTGCATGTTTACTGATCAGATTTTAACCCTGCCTCTTGAAATTATGTTTATATATTGCATTTTTTCCAGCTGATTACATTACACTGACAAACGTACATTCTGTCTGGGTTAAGTTGTTGTTATAGTATTTAATTGTTATGTCTCAGGCAGGTTGGTGGTTGGGTTGGATCCCAAATACAGGCAGGACGCTGACACCAGGTGATCAAGCTTTGCATCCTGAGTCCTGCATACGATCAGGTTTGCAAGGGATATTCCAGCAGAGCCTCAGAAGATAAATATAGACCTGGAAGTATGCATCACATCCTTTGAAATCGAAGCCCATTTTAGCCACAAAAAACTAAACAAAAAACTCCTTAATCTAAATATTTGGCTTACAATGATCATACAGAAGTTTAAGTCTGTCTTTTCTTTCTCTTCTTTGTTTTTTTCCTTCCTGACAGATTAGTTTTCATACATTTTAATACTTGATTGCTTTTTAAAAACTACAGAGAAACTCACACAATCAGCTACTTATTTGCATTTTTCTCTTCATTTTTTAATATATGATCTTATGGCCTGTCAATTACAGATGAGGACTTCATTTATTTTGGGTGCTTGTGGGCATTAAACTCTGTTACAAATCACTTTAAACCAATCGGCTCCTTGTGGATATGAATCCCAGCAGAGGAGCTGAGGTTGTTCTTTGTTTTTCAGGTGTGGCTCTTACCTTTACTGGAGCTGTTGACGTAATACCTCTGTCCCTGCTGTGAGGTGTAGCTCCTCCACCCTGGGGGAAGAGGCAGGCTGTCTGTCTCCTCTCTGGGTGCAGCAGAGCTCATAGCCGCTTGTTTCTGTCAAGCACACACATATTTCACCACCACACTCAACATAGTAACATACTGTACTGTATATGTGATGTTTGCATCATCCGCTGCAGGGGCGGAGCTATAGGGGGGGTAGCTGCAGCCCAAAATGTTCTCTCAAAAGCCCCAAATCTACTTTCTTAAACATCTGGTGTTATAAAAATTAGGATTATGATGTAATTCAGAGGTCTTGAAACATGCAGTGTGTGTTCCTATTTCTATATTCTACTTCTTGTTTTACCTAAAAACTGAAATTACTGTAGCAAAAAGAGGAAGGTGCGAAAAGGTCAAGAGACAAGGGGGATTTTTGCCTGACTACTGATTGCGGGAACTGAGAAACTGTTACGTGATACCTGTGTCTGCCAGTTGTGAGGGGGGGGGGGCTGGGATCATGTAGCATAAAACCTTTCTGATCACGCTCCACGAGGAGCCTTTTCTTCTGTAACTCTTGTTGTTGCATTTGTGAAACGCTCCGCTTGTACAAGCTAAATAAATTCAACCTAAATCCTGTTATTTCGAATCCAGTCTCCTTTATTACGGGTAATCCAATTAATTCTTATGACATCTGGTTAAAGTCACTTTTTCTGAACAGTGACATCGACCAGCTGCTGACTGAATCTGAGTGAGAGTGAAACGTTGAGTCAGTGTTAAAGAGTGAAATGCTATTGAAAATGTAATAATTAATATCACATATAATATAAATGTACATTTTTTTGTTTTCCTTTTTATTTAATTCCTTATTGTTATTTAAGTATTTATTTCTATGTGTATTGTTTTTGGAAAAATGGCGATAAGGACCAAATTAAATGACTACTATTACTACTAATGTTTGCAGAAGTCATACAATGTAGTAAAATATAATTCTGTGTATTGCTGGGCAATTAATAAAAAAATAATCGAAACCGACATTTAGAAACTCTAATCGACTTAATCTTGCTCATGTAAATTAATCCTGGTGTTCACTGTTGCCATGACAGTAATGGTTGCATATCTTTAAGGAATTTGAAAACTTGTCTCCAGTGATCATTTTAACCCAAACCATGATCTTTTCATAGTTCTAATCAAGTGGGTTTTGTGCTAAAAGTTCAATTAATCGTGATTTTGATTTTTGCCATAATCGACCATCCGTAATTGTGTGCATGTAAAAGATTGGCCCTGGCTCCAGTTCTTGTCAACTCCTAAATCCGCCCCTTGTTTACTGGTGTTTTCTCCTGTAAATATGTCCATAAATGGTTTAAAATCTGGGCTTAAAACCTGTAGTACAGTAGATGGACAAAATCCGAGGATGTTAATGTTGCGTTATTGTGTTTGGATTGCATTATATCGAAACCCAAGCCCCTGAATTACACAATGTTTACCATTAGCTGGCTCGTCTCCTAATTTTCTATCAAGTTACTCTATGCTACGTCATTTCTGGGAACTACAGGAAGTCATATTGGGAAGAATTCATTCAAGAACATCTCATACAAACTGATTCATTCAGGTGATTTAACCCTCCTGTCGTCCTCCCGGGTCAAATTGACCCCGTCAGTTTTGACTGTTCCTTCCTTCTTTCTTCTGTCCTTCCTTCCTCCCTTCCCTTCCTCTTTTCCTTTCTCCCTCCCTCCTTACCTCCTTCCATCTTTCCTACCATCCTTCCTTCCTCCCTTCCTTCTTTTCTTTCCTGCCTTCCTTCCTCCCTCATTTCCCTCCATCCTTTTTCCTTCCTCCCTCCCTCCTTTCCTTCCTTCTTCCTCCCTTCCTTCCTCTCTTCCTTCCTTCCTTCTTCCTCCCTTCCTTCCTTCCTCCCTCCTTTCCTTCCTTCTTCCTCCCTTCCTTCCTAGCTTCCTCCCTTCCTTCTTTTCTTTCCTGCCTTCCTCCCTCCTTTCCTTCCTTCCTCCCTCCTTTCCTTCCTTCTTCCTCTCTTCCATCCTTCCTTCCTTGACTCAAGGACAACAGGAGGGTTAAGAAAATCTGTGGCATTAATCAGTTTTCTCATACTTACAAATTCTTGTTTTTAGCCTTTATGAACATTTTTATGAATAAAAACTTGCCCACAAACTTAAACTTACACAAACATATAAGGGAGTGGCGATTACACTAATGATCAAATCTCACAAACATTCACCTCTCCATGAACAGGTGACATTCATCAGGCTGAAACGAGCGAGTTTCGCGAGTTTGTGCAGTTAAGAGAATTTATTGAATTCAACTTGGAGAGAACTTGCACAAACAAACTTCTCCGAAAAAAAAGTAGGAAAATGTTTTTCAAGGTCCAAGTTAGTTGTTGATTAATTTAGACAATAATGAAAAAGAAGTAAGTCCTTCTTTCTGGTGTAATGTTCATACATAATGAATATCAATAACTACTGAGGGCTGTGAAAATGGATGTTTTTCTCTGAGTGAACCAACCCAACCCCTACAGTTTAATTCACACTGCGTAAGGGGAATATTTAGAAAGAAAATAAAAAAAACTGTATTATGTTAAGCTGCTGCTGCTGCTTCATTAAAGTATATAGAATTACAACATTTCCATAAGCTTGCAGATGCAGTAAATGTAAAATGTAGGAGTCACGACGACGGCTTCTGCAATAAGTGTCGTTATTATCATCAAATTCTCATTCTGCTTTTCAGCGGTTCCCACTCGCTAAATAATGGTGTTATTCATATGCTGAAATATGATCCAGTGAATGGATAAATAATGATAAATGCTCGATTCACTCTTATCAGCAATCCCCAGGAGCCTCCACCACGAAGGGTTTTTCTTTTCTTTTTTTATAGCATCCACTCTTGAGCACACTGGGCCAGAAATTATTGCAATGTGCTTTTTTACAAGGGAAGAGCCATTTTTTTCTAATCTGCAGGGATCGCTGGCATTTTTAGATGCAGCAGTGCATGACCTGTACAGATCTGGCTGCTGGATGCGACACAGGCCCTGCTGAACTTCAGGACTCCAATGAGACATCCGAGGGGAGGTGGGTGGAAGCGATTGGACAGATTTATAAATGGGGGAGATTATTAACAGAATGATAAAGTGGTCGTCTCATGTGCTTTTGCCCCTGCATCCGCAACAGGGCCGAGTGGGTGGATATACCCGATTGATGTGTAACATTAAAGGGACTCACTGGATCTTTCTATCTCGGTGCCTCTGATGTAAGTTTGATGTGAGGAGAGGCAGATGGCTTCGGCTGTGGTTTTGCTGCAGTATTTTAGCAGCTGGATTCACACCGAGAGGACGTTTACTGCACAGGAAAGATAAGTGACATCGTCTGCTGGCAATGACTCCATGTAAGGTCGCCCCAATCTTATTTTGACAAGAAAACAATGTCAAAATCAGTTGTTTAGCAAGTGACAGATGGCCTCTATTTGGAGTAGTAGCTGTAGTAATGACGGCAGCAAAGCAGGAAACCATGGGATGATATTACAGAGCCACAGAGTCCACATAGATCACATCAAGTCAGTTTTATTTATATAGCACAGAAGGGGCACTTTTCACACAGAGCAGATCTACACTGTACTCTTTAATGTACAGAAACCTAACATTTCCCCATGAGTAAGCACGTGGTGACAGCAGCAAGGAAAATACTCGGGGAGGAGGTTAAGGTGGATGGATGAAGCAACAAAAAAACGAAAGTTTAACACGGGAGAGGAGACGAACATTCATTTTCCTTTTTCCCAGCCATGAGTCAGCACTGTTTGTGTGTGTGTATTTAAAGCCTGATATATCTTATTTCTCTATGCCGTAGAGCTCCATTGTTGTCCAAAAAGATATACAATAACATGTGAATTAGCCACAAAGGTGCACTTGGTGACATGTTCCTTGATCACCAAGAGTTAGTTAGTTTAGAAACGGCTCCAAAGACTAATAACAGCGATCACATTTTTAGTCTCCGAAGAGAAGTTATAGGTGTAAGGTAGATGCCTTCGACATAATGTCCCTCGTTCCTGCCTGAAACAAAAGGTGATTGTGCCTTTGAAATAGTGGCTCCAACACCTCTCTACCTTTAGGTTTACGATCTTCAAGTTTTAAAAAGCAACTGAAGACCTGCATGTTTCTCTCATCTTAAAATGTTTTAGTGCTTGGTTGTCTTGAGATTTTGTGCCTTTATATTTTTTATGATCTTCTATATTTTAATGCAGTCTGTATTATTTTTCATGCTTCTGCCTCATTGATTTTTTTCCCCCATTGTCTTTGTTTTTTAATGTTTGCATGTTTTTTTATGATCTGTAAAATGTTATTCTGTGAAGCACTTTGTAAATTTTTATTTCTGTGAAAGGTGCTGTACAAAATAAATGTATTTTATTTTATTTACTACTACATTTGCTTCAGTATAAAGTCAAGAGGTTGTAATATGCAGCATAACAATCCAGCTAAACACTGTAAACACAACCACATGACCACACATGCTAAGTGTCGTCTGCTTTACACAGAACTACTCTCCAGAGACTGAAAATCGTTGTTATTAGTCTTCAGAGCCGTTTCTAAACAAACTACTAAGCCCTAAATTATTCTCTAGTGAGTGCACATGTTACCCAGTGCAGCTGTTTGGTGCATTAATGTGTTTTTAATAGTTTTTGGACAACAACAAAGATGTACGGCAAAGAGGAATAAGATATATCAGGCTTTGGATAAAAAAAACACCAGTAGTTTTAAGAGGCAGGTTGACTGAGTGAAATGAAATAATTCAATCTTCCACCTTGAAGATAAACTGCTATCATGAGATTTTTATCATCACCCATTCATCCTTCTTCCTTTTTGTAAAGATTTCTCGGCTGCAAAAGGAGAAATCGAATGGCCTCTGAGCTTTTATGGAAACTCAGATCCTTAACATATCCTTGCCATTTCCCATAATTCTCTGGGGCATTTCTCTCAGCTTTACCGCTGAAAGCAGGATCTTCCCTCCACTTGTGTTATCTCACTTTTCTCTGAATAGAAAGAAACTAACAAGACAGGCTCCTGCAGAAGGGAGGATGCCTCTCGCTGCTTCTCTGAGCTTCAGGGGGTTCATAAGGGCCGACGGGGGAAAGAAAGAAAGCGGTGAGCTCGCTTTTATACCTGGAAAACTGGATTAATGAACTTCAACAATCTTATAGAAGAGATGGAGAGAAGCTGATGTTTACATTTATGTGCTTTTGTCCCCTATTGCTGCACCTTATTCGCCATCATTTCTAAGGCTTTACAGGAGCAGGAAGGAATAAAAGGTAGAGTAACAAGCACCAGATAAAGATGACGGGGAAATTAAGTGAAACTAGGACATTTCCCTCCCAAAAAAAGTTTTTATATTATCCTAACAGAAATCTATTTTGGACTCCTAATCTGAATACACTGTGTAAGCAATCCTAAATAATCAAAAGAGGAAAAGCTTCTGTGTGTAATTTTAGATGTCGCCGACAAAAAGCACAATTTCTCACATGGTTAGTTCCTGAGCCCCGAGGCAGCTGCCGACTGCAGTGAGAGTTTCGAACAGCAGCAATTATATTTTTAAAAAAAATAAAAAGGAAGAAGCCTCACAGGATGCGAGAGGAGAGAGAAAAAACAGTAGCGGGCATGGAAAAAGCAATGAGCCCTTTATTCTCTCAGAGGCTAAACGAGCATATAGTGATGCATAAATCAACCCGCTGGCAGCTTTCACTCCTGCAGAGCTCACAGAGTGTCAGCAGAGACCAGCTGTTTGAAATACATGGACAGACTCGGTTATGGCGGAAAGATGCAACATTTGAGGAGAAAAGTGGCGCATAGATTTGAACAGTGTAATGGTTGAAATCTGAGTATTTCAAGAGTAAAAGTAAGTTATAAAACAAGAAACTTTACTTTGAATTGTAGCAAATTTCATCATATGTTGAAGTTCAATTGCCATGCATAGAGGTGCAACAACCTGCAAATGTACAGCACAAGTAGCCAATCAATGTCAGCTCTATTGGCAGGGTTGGAAATGTAATAGGTTACAAATTACTAGTTACCCTATTTAAGATGTAATAAGTACTGTAACTATTTAAATTACTTCATCAAAGTAATGTAACTCATTACATTTGATTACTAATTTTTCTAACCAATGTTTTCAGCTGTTAGGGTAAATGTTCCCATTATGCACCAAAGTCTAAGTTCAGGTGTTTTTCATGGATACTGACATGATTTATAAGGGAGATCATTTCTTATAAAGCAACATTTATCTCTCATTTGAAAATGTTTTCATTAGTTCATGTAGATTTTGGAATATAAAATAAAGACATTTGATGAAAAAAGTCAAATGTCTGGCATGAGCTTAATTGTTACTGTGACTCTATTTAAGCCCATGTGCGCTCCAAATAAGCCCACATCATGATTTATTTACTAAATATATAAAAAATATTGATTTCAAAGAATTAAAAACAGCAATATATGTATTCAGTAACATGTAAAATATTTAAAAATGAGGAAAAAACCCTCCTGAGTAAAATCTTAAAGGTCTGACTTCAGATGTAACCTCCTTTGTAATCATCAACATTTTCATAAGTAACTGTAATTTAACTACAATTTTTTTTAACCCTAACCCTCAGTAACTGTAACTGATTACAGTTTCTTTCAGAGTATCTATAAGTTGAAACTTTGTGCATTTAACAACGATAAACAATGATTAATTTGTCATTATTAAGAAATCTACAGCACGGCAACTTGATTGAAATTTGATTCAAACCTGTAAAATCTGCCAACTCTCTCTTCTAAGGTCAATTTTCCTTTTAAGCCGTCTGGCTAATAGGTTTGTCAATGTGAGGACTGTGAGCAACTCATTTAAAAAAAAAAGTTTATTTACTTGTCCACAATTGAAAGCATAGAGTACAGATCTCACATCAAACCTATACATCTTTGTCTTTATTTCTGCACAGGCTAAGATTTTGGAGCATATTATGCATTCAGTATCTTCATATTGACTCATTAAGCTGATCTCAAACTTTAATTATGAGCAGTTAATGTGCATAAATACAAAAGTAACTCTTTTAGCAGACAAGATTGGAAATTTCCGTACACACCTGTAAAACACTTCCTCTGACACATAAAACAGAAAAGAGTTAAAAATATAAACTGTAGTGGGTCTCTAGTCTCTACTGACCAGATATAAAACCTATCATTCCTGCCTATTGTAGTTTTGAGGCCATTAAAATGAAATTCTTACCATGCTGTTACTGTGTGCTGAAGAGCCAGTCAGTCAACCAGCCTCAGGAAATATGAATGAAGAGACAGCAGGAAACCTCTTACACTTATTGGATGCAAAATGATCCAAACCCTGCAGATATCACAGCTGAAGAGGAAGAAATGGAGAAACACTGAATATGTTTCAAGCGCTAAGTGACTTTTTCTTTTTTCCCTCTCCACCCCCATTTGTACCAAATAAAAGGCCTGGTTTTGATCAATGTGAGACATTTTCTATGAGTCATTGTTGTGTGTCTAACAGATGGACACAAAAGCGGACACTGTCAGACGGAGCTGTGATGTACGGAGACACAACAAGGACTTTTCTGTCTGGCAGCAGCTTGTTCTCGTCTGTTAAATTGAATTGACTCTGAGTATAGTGAGTGTCACTCTGGTCGTCCTCCGCTCAAACACACGAGGTCTTTCTGCTCACAGGAGAATGAAGCCGCTTGTTGATATACTGCAGCACCGGCCGAGGCCTTTAGGCCAAGACTTCAACACTCGTAGTTAACTTTGCAACAGTTTACTACAAACAAGAGCTGTTTACCGGTGTGTAAGATGCAGTTTATTTTTGGGGGGTGTCACGCTGGGAAAAACGCTTCTCTATTAAAGACTCGTTTATTTGAATGCACCAGTAACTATTCATTTATAAACACATGTTTTTATAATCCAAAACTTCCTCAATTTACTTTTATTAGAAACACAATTAAAACACACATATTACACCTGAAACAGTGTGTCGGGTTAATGGTCCGGTAATGATTTGCTGACATCGCTCACATCGTAATCTATGCAGTTATAGTTATTGTTCTTAGTGTAGACGGTCCTTTACATACCTATAATCATATCCAGATCCAACATCTCTCTGTATTTTACTGCTGTATAGGACACACCAGTCTATAAGACGCACCTCACTTTTAAATGACAGAATATTGCATTAAAGGTGAGTCTTCTACACCGGTTTTTACGGTAAATGATCTAAAAACTTAAAGCGCCTGTAGGAGCCTAAATGAAGTTTATTTGAGTTTGACTTATTAGTAATTAAAGGTTAATTTAGTTAAAATGTATGTGGAAAACTTCATTGACATTGTATTTGTGGCATTTTGTTAAAAGATGACTATTGTTGCTTTCTCGTAAGGAGTGGCTGAGCACTTTTGGGGAGGATTACGGGAGGAGTTGGTGTGAGGTTATTCAGTGGATATACAGGCACGTTGCAGGAAAGTTTTTGTTGTTACCAGGCAACCAGTGGTATCAATTTCATCTAACTGTTGGTAAGAAGCTGCTTATATCCCAACATTTTGCAAGCATTCCTGTAATAAGCTCTCTGCAAGTTGTGATTATGCAGGTTGTGATGTAAATATAATTCGTATCTCCCCTTTAAATGTTTAGTTGGTAAAAAAAATAAAAAAAAATAAAAACATAATTCGCATTTTCTCCTCCTCATTCTGTCACCGCTGATCAAAGCAGCTCTGACATAAAAGCCAAAAAAAAAGAAAAAAGAAGAAGCTAAAACTATTTTTGTTACGTTGTCCATTTTATTTCTGATCAAAGGCGCTCGGATGTCCCACTGGAAAGCAAAAAAAAAAAATCTATGAAGAGTTCTAATATTAATGACTTTTACATCTTCCAGACACAAACGTGCTGTTTTTAAGACGAAGGGAAACAACCACATATCAAACTTCTGTGAGTGATCTCTCGCTCCTTCTTAGATCAATAACACTGAATGTGACAGCGTCGGGATGACTGCCAGGATCCAACATGTCTCAGTTTTACCTGCTTTTATTATTACCTACAGATTATCGTTAGAAATAAATCAGCCCCAAGCTTCCTCTAGATTTTTAAGTTTTCTATGTTCTGTCAGTAGAAAAGTGTATGAAGTGTTTATAGTGATTGATGAGGGGGCAAGGGTCATTCCTCTCTGGTGTATCAAGTAATGTTTCTATTGTTTTCACACATGATGAATGCAATGTTTTAATTTTTCCTCCAACTCTGACATTAAGACTGAAATCTTTAAATAATTATTGGACGGATTTCCATTCAATTTGGTGCAGACATCCATCGTCCCGTGATGAATTCAACTGACTTTGGTGATCCTCTGACCTTTCCTCTAGTGCCACCGCCAAGTCAAAGTATCAGTTTCTGTATTAATTTGATTTATGACAATACCTGCAACACTACTGACATTCCCATCAGCCTCAGTTGTACTTTATGTTTAGTGCTAATAAGCAAATATGAGTGATTTCAGATGGTGAACCATGTCTTTATTAGCATCGAGCTCATTGCATGTATGAAGGGGATACCGTGTTCAAAGATTCATAGATTCATTGCTAAAAACGTTGCTCAGTGGTGCATGAATCCTAAAAAAAAGTCTGCCAAGCTTCCTCAAGCTTCTGTGTTTTTGGGCTCAGAGTTTACTCACTAGAGTCTTTCTCCAGCGTCTCCGAGACGGGCCAAGCCGGCTAACACCCAATTGGCTCCTGGTTCACTTGAATAGGGATAAAATAATTGAATCATGTTACACTTTTACATACTGTATGCTACTGGACAAGATCAATCAAATTCTGTTGCCGCTCAGAAAAATGCATTTTTCCTTTTCCAATGACGACTTTTTGGGTCAGTTGTTGGACGTGGAAGTTGGGATTTCACAGTTTGGACAATATGTGAAGTTGGCTTCATAGTCTGGTGCTGTTCCTTGAGGTTTGGAAGTATCACTCTACATATGTATAACCAAGCAAAGCCATTAACTGTTTAAAGTCTTATACCGAGCACAAACTTTTACGGAATTTCCAGAAAATTGACAAAAGGAAATGGAAATAAATGTGCTTTTTTTAAAGGGCACTACTATTATGTAATTACTTATAATTACATAATAAGTACAAGTAATAAGTTGGTTCACCTTGATATACAGTTGTTGGCACTGATTCTGCAGTTTGTGCCATTAAACCATTGCAGAAGAGGACACAATAAGATGGCGTCATTAAGAGAGCAACTTTGAAAGCTCAAACAATGGAATATGACAAATTTCATGTATCATTTTGAGGATGAGGAACATTACAGTTTTCTCATCACTCCACACACATTTGATGCTTTTGTCTCTTCAGTGGACGTTTAATTCACATGCTTCAATTACGTCATTATTTATTCACTAATTGCACTATTAAGCTGTTTTGTTTTTATAAATACATCAACTTTTCCATCGCAACCAAGTGTAAAAACTTTCAGTGTTTCCATGTCACATTTTTTAATGCACAAATTGCTCATAAAAACACTTTTAGTCTTGTTTATATCAGTGGAAATTTACCCTCACACTTAATCCACTTCTTAAATTACCACTTCATAAAAATGCATTACTCACTGACTCAGGATTCAACTCTCCAGATGTCTATTGTCCTCTTCTGTAAGCTTTAAGCTATCCCTGAATAAAAAACCCTTGTTCCACACATGATCAAGTTTTTATATGGTTTCCAAGAAGACAAATAATGCTTTAAAAGGTTTGTATCATCCTTGGTGTTGTGTGATTTTATAAGCTCTTTGGATGGAAAATGGCTCGATGTACGAGTGAGATCAAAGACATGTGATGGAAGAAATGTTTGGTGTCCAGCTGATATTAATCAAAGTGAAACCTAAACCTGGCTGGCAAATCCACTGAGACGCTATGTTAAAATCCTGTCCCTTACCTCACCTTGCTGTGACATTACAGATACAAGACTTGATAACCTCCGACAAAAGCTTCACTTGAAATGTTAGCCAGAAACATCACGGAGCGTCCTCACACACTGAGTAACAATGCACCTCTCACACCGGACTGTTTATTTTGGATGGTTGCCTCAGTCTCATTGTTAAAACAAGTGTATCCCACTCAGGCTTTGATGGCTTTCATTTCCGCGCCAGCTGCCTGCAATAATCCTCTAAAAGAAATATAATCAATCCTCTTCAAATCCACTTTAAAAGGCTGTCTGCCTGTTGGTGTCCGGACACTAATCGCCTTCAGTTTGCTTTATCCACCAAAATAGCTCTCGCAAGACCCTTAAAACACACATGGTAATCAAAGGGTTACTTACTTTTGTTTGAATGTGGACGACATCATAAAGATAGTAAAAATAACTTGTAGTAATGTGTTTAAGTGGTTGATCTTTCTGTAATTTGCAGGATGTTGGCGGAAATAAGTATTGAGGTTGGTTAAATTACTGAGTTACAGTAGAAGAAAATGAAAAAAAGCCACAATGAATTTTGCAGAATTGAAAGATACAACACAATGTGATTTATTCTAAAGTAAATGTATGAAGCAAATATGGAAAAACATCATTAAAAAGCAGTAAAGTCCCGAATTCAGCAAAAACTGTATCTAACAAATCGCTATACAAAGTATTTCAATGCTTCTTATATCGTGCTTAAAATCCAGTTATTTTTAATACATATCTGCATGTTTCTAGATGATTTTATCTAGATTTAAGTGTCATTATCTTGTTTCTACTGCAGTTGCTTGTCTTGTTATTTGTTTTTGTTTCTTACACCCGTGTTTGTATGAGTTTTACATGATTTATTTTGTCATTTGTGCAGAATAACAAGTCATCTGTACACTGAAATGCTTTAGATGAGGCTGGCAAAATGTGTGCTGGCTACACAAAGTAACAATAAGATAAACAATAAAGATACAAGGTGAAACAAAAGACAAAAAAACAAAAAAATTGAAATATTAGATGCTATGAGTATGGCGTGTATGAAAGCAGCAATTCAAATAGTGGATGTAATGTGCAATAACTGCATGCATTTAAGGAACAGAGAGACTATTTCTGTCTTGCACCGTCATTTAAAGTAATGAGTGCAGCGTGTTGCATATTTCAGGTTACAGTTCAGTAATAAAGTGAGTTTAAGTGATGGACGGCGTGCAGGTTTCTTTGGTTCCTTTTATCTGTCTTACTTTATTTTAGCTTAATTTAATTTCCAATTTAACCATTTTAATTATATTTAAATGCCTTGCTTTTATATTCTGTATTGATGCATTTTATGTTTTATGTAAAGCTCTTTGAATTACCTTGTTGTTGAAATGTGCAGTACAAATAAATGTGCCTTGTCTTTACATTCTGATAGAGTTGATCCTACCTGTGGTATGCATTGACATTTTGACATTTATTTCTTTAAAGTCTTCAACAATGTAAACTTCATAGAGTAAAAGCTTTTGAAAACCAGCCAAATGAACATTTTGTGTAAAGGTGAATGTTTTTTGTAGTTAACAGCAGCTCTACTTCGCTCCACATCATGGGATTTTCTACCTTAAAACATTATTTTGTTTTGACTGAAACATAATCCACAAAATTTGTTGTACTATTTCCACAAATTAATGCTCATTCAATCTTTTCCCCATACAAAACTTGAATAGAAAAATGTTATTATACATTAAAGATTGACAAAATGAGACGTTTTATAGTGCAACAGCTATATATAACTGTGTCATGATCCATGCATATCCACGATAAGCAACAGGTTCGTGTAACTCAACCTGTGCATGCCCATGTAAAGGAAGAGGGCTTCACACCAAGGACAATGGAGGGTTATAAAAAGGGACAGTGCAACTGGTTATGCTTGTTATTGCTGCATAATCACATAGGTTAAGTCCGTCATCCTTCAGTATATACAGTAAGAGCTACTGTGCAGGACTTCTGTGTGTCTTTGCATCTTTTCAGAAACCTGTGTTAAACTTTGCTCGACTTATATTCCTCTACAGTCCTTCTTGGTGGAGTCAGTAGGTGAGTATAATGGATTTTTAGATTAAATTTAAAACATTCTTTCGCTGTATGAAATGATTTCAACACTTTTTCTTTATTTGATTCAGGAGGAGAAAATGAGCACAGATGGGGAAATGGCAATTTTTGGGTCAGCTGCCCAGTACTTACGCAAGTCTGAGAAGGAGAGGATAGAGGCTCAGTCTCGGCCGTTTGACAGCAAGATAGCGTGCTTTGTCAGCGATGAGAAAGAGCTGTATGTCAAGGCTGAGATCCAGGACAAGGCAGACGGCAAAGTCACTGTCAAGACCGTGGATGACCGAGTGAGTGGCCTCTGATTAATAGCTTTTATTAGACACTGAACACAGCCAGTGAATATGGCTTTTCTGTAATATGGGATGTCTGACCGTGGCATTATTCCAGTGTGATGTAAAAGGATTTTACACCGCTTCAGGGTGTCCATCTGTAAAACCTGCAATAAAGAACCTGCTGAATTTTATTAGTCTGGCTTTCAACAGAGATATTTAGTGTTGCCTGAAGCTCTAAATGCTGCTGCAGTTTCCAAAAATATATCTTGTGTGAGAATCTTCAGTCCTCATCATGTTTTTAAAGTTCATAAAAATTTAAAGGTCCTTTTCTTGCCGTCAAATATCACCATTTGTCTCAACCTTTAGTTTATATTCTCCCAGTGTCTTAAACTTTTACCATCATTCTGCTTCACATTTAAGTAAAACACACACTTCTGTTCCTGTTTCCTAGACTTTAACCGTCAAGGAGGACCAAGTGTTTCCCATGAACCCGCCGAAGTTTGATAAGATCGAGGACATGGTGATGATGACGTTCCTCCACGAGCCCGCAGTGTTGTACAACCTCAAGGAGCGCTATGCTGCATGGATGATCTATGTAAGTCTTTCACAGAATATGAGCTGTATAAATAGTATAGATTCATTCAGTGTGTAAACCAGAACTTAATATTTTGTATTCTGGGGAAAAAAACAGGGACTGGGGTGCGATAACTCCTCAATTTTTCCAATGAAGCTCCATAATGAAATTGCAATGACATTGATTTAATGAGCCAGATCTTTTTATGCATTTTAATAGTCAATCTGTCCAAAATTGAGGTTTATTGCAATTCTGATAATTTGCTTCTTCCTCCAGTCAACTCAAACCCACACATTAACTAAAACACAGCCTTGTAGTGTTCATGGAGGCTGAGCACAGTTTAAAGTCCTGTCCTTTAAATTTCTCTACATTCCAATTTAAGTGCATTTTAATCTGTTATTATGTTCACAGTATGGGATAAAACATGTTAATGATATCTATCTTGCTGCCACTTGCTGCTAAACTTTTGCCACATCCTGAGATTTACTGTGTTTTCCATGCAGACCTACTCTGGACTCTTCTGTGTCACTGTGAATCCCTATAAATGGCTGCCGGTCTACAACCCCGAGGTGGTCCAGGCCTATAGAGGGAAGAAGAGGATGGAGGTCCCTCCTCACATCTTCGCCCTGTCCGATAACGCCTACCAGTTCATGCTCACGGGTACACCAGCAAGCCAAAATCACTTCAAACTTGTATTTATAATGTATCTCTCTCATGTAACTCTCTTCTCTTTTGTTGTCCAGATCGTGAAAATCAGTCAATACTCATCACGTAAGCAGCTGCAGCAGAGATGTTGTACATTTGTTGACAATGTTCTGACAGATCAAAACAATCAAAATCTGAAATATGTGTTTTTGCTTTTGCTTAGGGGAGAATCGGGTGCAGGAAAAACTGTCAACACTAAACGTGTCATTCAGTACTTTGCAACAATCGCAGTGTCTGCAGACAAGAAGAAAGAGATGAATAGTAAAATGAAGGTAAGGCTGACGCAGGTTTTTGACAGGCAGTTTTACGGAGAGGAGTGGGTGTCAGATTTAAAAGTTTTTTCTCTTAACCAGGGGACTCTGGAGGATCAGATCATCCAGGCCAATCCGCTGTTGGAAGCTTTTGGAAATGCCAAGACTGTGAGGAATGACAACTCTTCTCGCTTTGTGAGTGAGCCCAAGGGACTTCGTTCTGATTTGACGTACCACTTTTTTTCTTGTTTAAACACAGACTTAAGATGTCACCTTTTTGTTGAATAGGGTAAATTTATTCGAATACACTTTGGCACGACTGGTAAACTGTCATCTGCAGATATTGAAACATGTAAGTTCATACAAATCCTTTTTTTAATATCAACTGTTAAATTATATATTTCCCCAACGACATTTAATTTGAACTTTTCTTACTCAAAGATCTGCTGGAGAAATCAAGAGTGTCATTTCAGCTTTCAGCTGAGAGGAGTTATCATATCTTTTATCAACTTACCTGCAACAAGAAGCCTGAACTTATAGGTAATTTGATTAATCACCTTGTTATAATGTCATCATTCTATTTCTCTTTTTAATTCACTCAGACAAGCAAGTTTTAACTTGATTTCTTTCACTTCAGATCTGCTGCTCATCACCACCAACCCCTACGACTTTACCTACATCAGTCATGGGGAGATCAGCGTCAAAAGCATAAATGACGCTGAGGAGTTAATGGCTACAGATGTGAGTAAATAATAATCAATATTTATATGAAATGTCAATGTGTAATGTGAACGTCACCTGTAGTGATGAACCTACAGAGAACTAGTAGTGACTCTGCAGCTTTCCTCAGCTTCATAGTTAGTTTCAGCTCATTGTTTAACTGTCCAGCTGCAACTTAACTGTGTTGGTTTACTCTCAGCGCTCTCATAGCCTGGTTTTCAGAGAAAAAGCTGTAAAAACTCACTATACATTATCTGCTCAGCACCAAACAGTAAACAGACACAGTTAGCTGTAGACTAGCTGGTGAACATAGAGGAGCATTTATCAACTAAAGAGCCAGATATTTCCCTCAGGAGTTGGTAGAGAGCAAAAACAGATCTTAAAAGAGAGTGAATATTGGACTTACATTCATCAGGTGGACAGAAACACGACTCCAGATTAATGATAATGTTGCTCCGTAACTGTTGGATGTGGGAAAAAGCAACTGATTGCTAACAAGTTGTTTCCACTGCCCCAAGTTGCCAAATATCATTCATGCAGGTTTAAATCTGTTGTTGTCTATTTTATGACACAGGAGAGCTTTGATATTCTGGGCTTCAGTGCTGATGAGAAAATGTCCATCTACAAGCTGACTGGTGCTGTGATGCATTATGGGAACATGAAGTTCAAGCAGAAACAGCGGGAGGAGCAGGCAGAGCCCGATGGCACTGAGGGTCAGGACCTGCATTAAGTTTTATGCTGTCACGCAACTAAAGAAAACGGGTATGAAAAGTTGTCTGGTGGAGATTTTACTTTTCTTTCTGTACAGAGGCTGATAAAGCAGCATATCTGATGGGCCTGAACTCTGCTGATCTGCTGAAAAACCTCTGCTATCCCAGAGTGAAGGTTGGAAATGAGTATGTGACCAAAGGACAAAGTGTGCAGCAGGTCAGTATTAACATCTGCTCAGTACTGATCACCAAATTTCTCCTACTCATCTATGGTAATTTTTGGCAAAACAGCATAAGCCATCAGACACTACGACTGACTCCTCTAACTCAACTAGACACTTACTAGCCTATCAATAATAATGCTAAAAAACAACCTACAATGCAACAGCAAATAAAACGTTTTTAAGCTAGAGAAAAGGGAGACTTTAAAAAGGTTTTACAAAAATCAAAACAAGCTGTTTTGTTGGGATTGTGTGATGCTTAAAACTGTTTATTGTTACGTTTTTTGCAGCGGCTAAGCAGGTGTCGATAGTGTTTTTGAAATTTCTCCCATTACCAAATAGGAAGACAAAAGTCCCACACTCCAGCATTAACTTCTCATCACAGTCTCTCCCCTTAAAATTGGGGGACTGTGAATAAAAAGGGCTTCAGTTCTTTCTGTTCCACTGTTTTTTCTTTGATCCTTCATATTAATTTGCCAGCATAAAGAGCCAACCAACCAAAACATGTGTGACTGAACTTTACCTCTTTCTAGGTGTACAACTCCATTGGTGCTCTTGCACGATCGGTCTACGAGAAGATGTTTCTGTGGATGGTCATACGAATCAACAAGCAGCTGGACACCAAACAACCCAGACAACACTTCATTGGAGTTCTTGATATTGCTGGTTTTGAAATATTTGATGTAAGTGTTTAAAATTCTGTATTTTCCATTGGTTCACTAAATTCAAGTATTTTTTCCAATATATACTGTTTATCTTTAGTATAACAGCATGGAGCAACTCTGCATTAATTTCACCAATGAGAAGCTGCAACAGTTTTTCAACCACCACATGTTTGTGCTGGAGCAAGAAGAATACAAAAAGGAAGGGATTGACTGGGAGTTCATCGACTTTGGTATGGACCTGGCAGCCTGCATTGAGCTCATTGAGAAGGTATTGTGTAATTTAAAGTATTGGCTTAAAAGGAAGTTAAACGATTTGGCTGGCAATTTTCTATCTACTTTGAGGTCCACTTTTCATACCATTAACGGACAGTAAAGCAAGACTATGTAACTTTTGAAAGAATTATGAAATGATAGTGCCACCTACGAGTATTGTGTGTGTAACCGAAGCCTGATATATCTTATTCCTCTGTGCCGTAGAGCTCTGTTGTTGTCCAAAAACAATTAAAGACACATCAATGAGCCACACAGCTGCACTGGATGACATGTTCCTCCATTAAGAAGAGTTTGGGTTCATTAGTTTGTTTAGAAATGGCGCCAAAGACAAGCAATCAGGTTTTGAGTCTCCAGAGAGTAGTTCTTTGTGTTACGTATTATAATCAAAAGGTTGTGATTTGCAGCACAATGAGCTCATGAAGCTCTGTAATCAGATCTGCATTCCCACACGATGTCAGTAGCATCTGCTTTATACAGAACTACTCTCTGGAGACTGAAAACTTGATGGTTGTTTTAGTCTTTGGAGCCATTTTTTTTAAACAAACTAATATAACTACAGTTTTTTGTGGTGAAAGAATATGTCACCCAGTGCAACAGTGTGACTCATTGATGTGTTTTTAATAGTTTTTGGACAACAATGGTCTACGGCACAGAGGAATAAGATATATCAGGCTTTGGATACACACACAATACTTGTAAATTGAATAATTCATTGTTGGTTTGGCTCTGCACATGAGATTTACCAGCCATATCCTTTAAATGTTGAAACTGTGATATTATGAATAAAAGCAGTTTTTCTCCTAGCCAATGGGGATTTTCTCCATCCTCGAGGAAGAGTGCATGTTCCCAAAATCAACAGACAACTCTTTCAAGAACAAACTGTATGACCAACATCTTGGCAAGAACAACTGCTTCTTGAAGCCCAAAACAGTGAAAGGCAAGCCTGAGGCTCACTTCACCTTGATGCACTACGCTGGCGCTGTTGACTACAACATCACCGGCTGGCTGGAGAAGAACAAAGACCCACTAAATGAGTCTGTGGTGCAGCTTTACCAGAAATCTTCAGTCAAAATACTGTCAATGTTTTATGCAAGCTTCTCTGGAACAGATGGTAACTTTACATTTCATATTATTTTATTAGCAATCCTCATTTCTTGCCCCCAGCATCCTTGATTAGCACCCAATTATAGTTAGTTTTTGCTATAATTGTGGAAAGCAGAACAAACAGAGTGGTGATGCTAATAAGAATAAAAATAAATCATCAATGCAGATCCAGCTGCAGGAGGAACAAAGAAAGGATCCAAGAAGAAAGGAGCATCTTTCCAAACAGTGTCCGCTGTGTTCAGGGTAACATGCCAAAACGTTTTTTCTGACATTTTAAAATTAAGATTGTTTATCTTTCCATTGTATTAAACATTTTAAAAAATCAATTAAAACCACTACACTGCAACTAAAATCCAAATCTCTTCCTCACAGACTGAATGCAGTTATAACCTGTTTGGTGTTTTGCTCATTTGACAAGTGAAAAAGAAACATGCCTCAGTATTTAATTATTAATTAACTTATTTGTTTCAGTCTTAATTAAGCAATTACACTCAAAAACTCAAAAGTTCACAGGTAACTTTTCTTACAGGAGAATTTGGGGAAGCTCATGACCAATCTGAGAACAACCCATCCTCACTTTGTCCGGTGCCTGATACCAAATGAGACCAAAACACCAGGTCATTCAATCCTTGTATATACACTGATAATACATTATGTGGCATATTTCATATAGAATCACTTAGATATTAACAAATTCCTGCCTTCATCACAGGCGCTATGGAAAACCACCTGGTTATCCACCAGCTACGCTGCAACGGTGTGCTGGAGGGAATCCGCATCTGTAGGAAAGGATTTCCAAGCAGACTTCTATACGGGGATTTCAAGCAGAGGTAAATAAAGCTTTACATGTAAATATTTGATTGATCAACATCATCATACTCTGAGCTATCAATTCCTTTTTTACAGATACAGGATTCTTAATGCCAGCGCAGTTCCAGAGGGACAGTTTATGGATAACAAAAAAGCTGCAGAGAAACTGCTGGGCTCCATTGATGTGGATCACACGCAGTACAAGTTTGGACACACTAAGGTTTTCATTTGTTTCTGCACACTGGTTGAAATGGTAGACAAGTACTGGAGATATGCTATATACTGAGAAATACTTTACCTGTCTGTGATTTCAGGTGTTTTTTAAAGCAGGTCTGCTGGGCACTTTGGAGGAAATGAGAGATGAGCGGTTAGCCCAGGTTGTGATGTCCACTCAGGCGCTGTGTCGCGGATACCTCATCCGGCTGGAGTATCAGAAGATGATGGCTAGAAAGTAATCATTAATACTGCTATAAAGTTGTACTGAGGAATGCCACATGTTGGCATTAATAATAGTACGTCAAAGGTAACAATACCTGCTTTTTAGACAAGATTTTGGAAATACTGAACAAATAAAGCTAACATTTTCTAAATATATTAAAGTAAAATCATGAATTTCATATTATATTTATTGATCTAACTGTTCAATTATATTTAACATTATCTTATCTCCCTAGTTAGACAAAATGAGCGTAACTCAAGGTCTACTTAATAGCTTTTTGCAGAGCTTCTAAAGCTGACATATCATGCTTTTTTTGATTTTCTGTCATTTATATGTAGACTGTTATATTATATGTATAATGTCAGATGTCTTTGTTAAACATGGTCAAAGGTCCAAAGAGTTAAGGTGAAGAATCAACCTTAACGATCAACTTTATCTCTGTACTATACATTGGGGAAAAAAACACTAAATTATTTTAATTTAAATTATTTAATTAGAGTTTTTTGCCTAAATACTGTCAAATTGAATATACAAATATATCAGAATCATCATTTAAAAAACCCAGCATGTGTTATATGTGTGTAATCACAGAATATACATTTCTCTTCATGTCATTAAACCCTCAAATTCCCAAAAATGTTACACAAGACATGACCTCAGAGTTGTCATTAATAAGTACTGTATAGCAGTAATGAAGACAGATATGTTGGTCACATGTTCCCTGGATGAAAAGTAAAGAAAAACTGAAACAGGGTGGAAAATATTTGGCAGTAATGTAAAATATATGCATTTTAACTTAAGTAAACTTAACCTGCTTTACATTGACAGGGAGTCAATCTACACCATCCAGTATAACTTCCGTTCCTTCATGAACGTCAAACACTGGCCGTGGATGAAGCTGTACTTTAAGCTCAAACCTCTCCTGAAGAGTGCCGAGGCAGAGAAGGAAATGGCCCAAATGAAGGTGGATTTCACGAAGCTCAAAGAAGACCTGGCCAAATCAGAAAACCGTCGGAGGGAGATTGAAGAAAAAATGGTCTCCATTGTACAAGAGAAGAATGATCTTCTCCTACAAGTCCAGGCTGTAAGTTAAACCAAAGCATTCATGGGTTAATTAGAGTTTGTACTTTTGGATGTTTCGTTGTAATATTGGTGCACAAACTTGACATCAGGAGTCAGATAACCTGCTGGATGCAGAGGAGAGATGTGAAGGATTCATCAAAAGCAAGATCCAACTGGATGCCAAGCTGAAGGAGGTGATGGAGAGACTGGAAGATGAGGAGGAGGTAAACGCTGAGCTGACCGCCAAGAAGCGGAAACTTGAGGATGAGTCCTCTGAGCTGAAGAGTGACATTGACGACTTAGAGCTCACCTTAGCCAAAGTGGAGAAGGAGAAACACGCTGTAGAAAACAAGGTAATATTATATCTTTTATGCTGTTTATCACTGTTGTTTGATTATGTTTAACGATATTTGTCTTACTCTTGATTGAAGGTGAAAAACCTGACTGAAGAAATTATGAGCCAAGATGAGAACATCGCCAAACTGTCCAAAGAGAAGAAAGCCTTGCAGGAAGCCCATCAGCAAACACTGGATGATCTACAGTCAGAAGAGGATAAAATAAACACTCTGACCAAAGCCAAAAGCAAATTAGACCAGCAGGTAGATGAGGTGAGTCATCGCACATACAGTTAAAGACTGGACAGGTATCAGTAATGGAGCAAAACCGTTTTTTTAATGTGAAGACTGTGCTCGTGATTTTAGCTGGAAGGTTCGCTGGAACAAGAGAAGAAGATCCGAGTGGAGCTGGAGAGAGCCAAGAGAAAGCTGGAGGGGGATCTGAAACTTGCTCAAGAGTCCATAGTGGATCTGGAAAATGAGACGCAGCAGCTGGATGAAAAGCTCAAAAAGTAAGTGTCAATGTTTCCACCATTTTGGAAAGACTGATGAAAGAAACCCTTTATACATTTTATAGTTCAGTACAACTTTCTATTGATAATGTTTTAGCTTAGTGTTTCGCAGTTTCATAAAATGCATTTATTTCTTTGGTGCATTGTCAGAGATTTGCAGTGGCTCATTGAAATAAACGGCAGGCTTCACTTCACTTAATTTTACAGGAAAGACTTTGAGCTTTCACAGCTACAGACGAAGATAGAGGATGAGCAGGCGCTTGGTGCACAGCTACAGAAGAAAATAAAAGAGCTCCAGGTGAAGAAATTCAATCTCTGGTTTGGGTTTGAGGTGATATTACAAAGATAAATGGCTTCAGCTGGCTTATACATCTAAGATTACATCATTGCAATCTCCTATCTGCAGGCCAGAATTGAGGAGCTCGAGGAGGAAACTGAGGCTGAGCGCTCGGCCCGAGCCAAAGTAGAGAAGCAGAGGTCCGATCTCTCCAGGGAGCTGGAGGAGGTCACCGAGAGGCTGGAGGAGGCCGGAGGAGCCACCGCCGCTCAGGTTGAGATGAACAAAAAGCGGGAAGCTGAGTTCGTCAAACTGCGCAGAGAGCTAGAGGAATGTTCGCTGCAACACGACGCCACCTCAGCCGCCCTGCGCAAGAAACATGCGGACAGTGTGGCTGAACTGGGAGAACAGCTCGATAACATCCAGAGGGTCAGACAGAAACTGGAGAAGGAGAAGAGCGAGTTGATGCTGGAGGTGGACGACTTATCGAGCAACATGGAGACCATGGCCAAAGCAAAGGTTAGGTTCCACTTCCTGTAAGATGTGTGCTGTAAAAGATGACATGCAATAAATATTTTATTTCCTCAAATTTGAAGGTGAATTTCGAGAAAATGTGCCGCTCACTTGAAGATCAACTGAATGAGGCCAAAACCAAAGAGGAAGAGCATCAGAGACTTATTAATGACCTTTCAAGCCAGAGAGCTCGGCTGCAGACAGAAAATGGTCAGAAGTATTTTAGAATATCTGAGCAATCAAGCAAGTTGTCACATACAGTCACAGATGACGAGGCTCTAATTGATTTTTTTCCCCTTTATCATCCAGCTGAAATGTCTCGCCAGCTTGAAGAAAAAGAGTCCTTAATGTCACAGCTAACTCGGGGAAAACAAGCTTTCATTCAGCAGATCGAGGAGCTGAAAAGGCTTCATGAAGAGGAGATGAAGGTAATGTCTGACTAAAGAGACAAGCATGATATTTTAAAGATGCAGCTAATTGTTTGTGCTGTTTCTGTCATTTCTTTTCAGGCAAAAAATTCCCTGGCACACGGTTTGCAGTCATCTCGACATGACTGTGAGCTGCTGAGAGAGCAGTACGAGGAGGAACAGGAGGCCAAAGCTGAGCTGCACCGCTGCCTGTCTAAGGTGAACAGCGAGGTGGCTCAGTGGAGAAACAAATACGAGACCGACGCCATCCAACGCACCGAGGAACTCGAGGAGGCAAAGTGAGAACAAACTCCACATCAGTTCAACACAAAATGAAATCCCATGTGATGTTACAGTATCTGTTCTCCTACAGGAAGAAGCTGGCACTGCGACTACAGGATGCAGAAGAAGCTGTGGAGGCCGTTAACTCCAAGTGCTCTTCTCTTGAGAAGACGAAGCAGCGGCTGCAGGGAGAGGTGGAGGACTTAATGATGGACGTCGAGAGGTCCAATGCTGCTGCCGCTGCCTTGGACAAGAAGCAGAGAAATTTCGACAAGGTTTTACTCTTCAGACAAAAAATAATTGGCTGGTTTTACATGACAGTCCTAGATGTGCAGTTCAACATTACTTCTGCTCTTCAAATCTGGTGAAACATGGCTTGAAAAAACCTTGACAGAGCAAAAAGTTTATGTTGACATGTGTTGAATTGGTTTTCCAGAGTATAGCGGGGTATTACAGCTAATATATGGCTGTTAATCTCTGTTATTGATTACATATGCAAAGGTTGATCAGTTATTTCTCCAAAATAATCCTGACCAGGTCACATCTTTGGCTTAAACATTCACCTGTCAAATGTCTTGTACCTGAAGGTTGTGGCTGAGTGGAAGCAGAAATATGAGGAAGGTCAGGCAGAACTGGAGTCGGCTCTAAAAGAGGTGCGTTCCTCGGGCACTGAGAACTTCAAGATGAAGAACGCCTTCGAAGAATGTCTGGAACAAGTGGAGACACTCAAACGGGAAAATAAAAACCTTCAACGTATGTCAAGGCTATTTTTGCATCTAATGTCAGGTATAGCAGTTAAATGGTAGAAACAATCACATTTCCTTTTTGTTTCAGAGGAAATAATGGATATTACTGAGCAGTTAGGGGAGACGGGCAAAACCATCCATGAGCTTGAGAAATCAAAGAAACAGGGTGAACAGGAGAAGTTGGAGGCCCAGAGCGCTTTGGATGAGGCAGAGGTAAAGAACAAGAAACATATCCAAATCATACTTAAACATACTCCTCCGTTTCTGGTCTTTATCACTGCATGCTGTCTCTGTACTCAGGCCTCCCTGGAGCACGAGGAGTCCAAGATCCTGCGAGTGCAGCTGGAGCTGAACCAGGTAAAGTCCGAGGTGGACAAGAAGATAGCCGAGAAGGACGAAGAGATCGAACAGCTGAAGAGAAACAGCCAGCGAATCATCGACACCATGCAAAGCAACTTGGATGCCGAGGTGCGGAGCAGGAACGACACCCTGAGAGTCAAGAAGAAGATGGAGGGCGACCTCAACGAGATGGAGGTTCAGCTGAGCCACACTAACAGGCAGGCGGCCGAGGCTCAGAAACAACTGAGAAACATCCAAGTTCAGCTGAAGGTGAGCCTCGTAAGAGAAGAACATCTACACACTGACTGAATTTACTTTACTGACACAGACATCTCATTTTATTTACTCTTCAGGAGGTTCAGATTCACCTGGATGATGTCCTGAGAAACAACGAAGACTTGAAAGAGCAGGTGGGCATGTCTGAGCGGAGAAGCAACCTCGTACAGGCTGAAATGGAGGAAATCAGAGCCGCTATGGAGCAAACTGAGAAGAGCCGCAAGTTAGCCGAGCAAGAGCTGCTGGACGCCAGCGAGAGAGTGCAGCTACTTCACTCACAGGTTCAACTTTATCATGTTTTCATCCGTTTTTATTTCAAAAGTAGCCTCATAGATGAACTCTCTCTCTATCAGTTGAGTTTTTGCTACAAAGTAAAATGATTATGTACATCCTGCATAAATCAGATGATAATTGAGACTTGCTGCATTTCCAAACTGTCAAAGCTTCTTATGTGTAAAATTATGCATGATTCCACATCTACATGACCCAGTTGGAAAGTTTTGGATTACATCATTTTTTATAAAGAAATGTTGCCATATTCTTTCACACATCTAGTGTAGATAAAATAAACACAAGGCTCCTATAAATCCTTCTGTATTTAACCAGGAGAGGAATTAAAACCACAGTGTCATCATGCTGTTTGAACACTGCGTGCTGCTGACACCTTACATTAAATTTAAATGTGTGCTTTCTAACACTTCATCCTACTCGACCAGAACAGATTTGTCTTTCACAAACACAAATACAGTCAAACAGAAACAGTGTGTCAATGCCATTTTTTCCAGGGCAACAACAACAAACAGACCTTTCAATCATGCATAAAGCCATAAAGTCACAAAATGTAACACAGAGCTTCACAATCACTTTAAAAAGAGCTTTAACTCTTTTAGCCCTCACTCACTAATTAACCATGACATCTGTCCTCAGATTTAACCCTATAAATAGTTTTTATTCCTTTATCCCTTCCAATAAATTAAAATAAATGAACACAACATGCAAGCCTATGTTTCCACTGCTCCAGTTAAAAGTTCCCTAGTAAAGAATCCTGAAAAACTGGCTCATGTTTAAACCTAATTGTTACCTTTTTTATCCAGTTAGAAAAACTGAAGCAAAAGACTAAACATGCAGGTGGTGCAGCCACCCAATTAGGTATAAGTGTCCAATTTGTCTTAATGAAGAAGAGAGCCGTGAATCATCTGTGCAGCCTACTTGAAATGACATCTGCCTCAAGCTAATTTCTCACATACATACATAATAGTGCTATTATATTGTACTGTATGCTGTATATTTGCACGTATCTTACAGAACACCAGCCTGCTCAACAGTCGTAAAAAGATGGAGGCTGATCTGTCTCAGATTCAGAGTGAGATGGATGATAGCGTCCAAGCAGCCAGGAACGCAGAAGAGAAAGCCAGGAAGGCCATCACAGATGTAAGTACGTGTATTTTTATTTTTTACATCTGGGGAAAAAAAGCAGCAATCTAATAACCATGTATTCTAGGCTGCCATGATGGCTGAGGAGCTGAAGAAAGAGCAGGACACCAGCGCTCACCTGGAGAGGATGAAGAAGAACCTGGAGATGACGGTGAAAGACCTGCAGCAGCGTCTGGACGAGGCGGAGAACCTCGCCATGAAGGGCGGAAAGAAGCAGCTCCAGAAACTGGAAGCAAGGGTAAAAAAATAAAGATCTATTGAAGTTGTTTTGCTTCATATTCAAACAATTATTTGGGTGGCAGTCATGGCACAACTTCACCTACTTTCAAGGTTCATGGAGAAGGAAAAAAAGAAAGTCAAAACTACAGCACAGAACTTTATTAATAGACGCATTTCAGCTTGCAGCCTTCATCAGGGTCCAAAAGAGGAAGCTGTTGAAAGTGTGTAAGCATGTAAAATGTTACCATTACAGGCGAGGATGATCAGAGTTTGTTTAATCCTCACAGCCAATTAAAGAAAGGTCTTTTTTCCAAGATTACAATTCCTCATTTTGCAGGTGCGAGAGCTGGAAAATGAAGTTGAAACAGAACAAAGACACGGCTCAGACGCTGTGAAAGGAGTGCGTAAACTTGAGCGGAGGATTAAGGAGCTCACCTATCAGGTACATTTCATTCTTTTACATGCAAAGACTTGACATTTTGGTCATAATTGTGGAGTTTTTGTAACATATTTGTTTTCTATTATTCATAAAATCAGTCTGAAGAGGACAAGAAAAACATGACGAGGCTGCAGGAGCTGGTGGACAAACTCCAACTGAAAGTCAAAGCATACAAGAGGCAGGCAGAAGAAGCTGTGAGTGACTTTGTTTTGTTGGACTCTCACTCTGGAAATACTCCAACAGTTTGTTTTTTTATTAATCAGTTATTTGATACCCAACAGGAAGAGCAAGCCAACACTCTTATAACGAAGCTGAGGAAGGTGCAGCACGAGCTGGAGGAGGCCGAGGAGCGCGCCGACATCGCCGAATCCCAGATCAATAAGATGAAAGTCAAGAGTCGTGACATGAGCAAGGTGAGTCAGTCAGCTCCAGGTAACAAACAGCATCTTATAAATACTTTCACAAGAGGGAAACGTCTATAATCTGCTGTCTGTTTCATTTTCTCACCAGACAAAAGACAGTGGAGAATAATCATCGGCTGCCACATAGAAGATAAAGTCTGCTGTGTGTCTGTAGAGTGAAGCACTGTAGTCTTTGGAAATGTAATAGATTACAGATTACTACATACCATATTTAAAATGTAATACGTAATGTAACTATTTCAATTACTTAATCAGTGTAATGTAACTCATTACATTTGATTACTAATTTTCTAACCAATGTTTTCAGCTGTTAGGGTAAGTGTTCCCTCCTTCATTCCTTCCTTCCTTCTTTCCTTCATTCCTTCCTTCCATCTGTCCTTCATTCCTTCCTTCCATCTGTCCTTCCTTCCTTCCTCCCTTCCTTTCTTCTGTCCTTCCTTCTTTCCTTCATTCCTTCCTTCCATCTGTCCTTCCTTCCTTCCTCCCTTCCATCTGTCCTTCATTCCTTCCTTCCTTCCTTCCTTCCTTCCTTCCTTCCTTCCTTCCTTCCTTCCTTCCTTCCTTCCATCTGTCCTTCATTCATTCCTTCCTTCCTTCCTTCCTTCCTTCCTTCCTTCCTTCCTAAGACCTAAGATCAGCTGTTAGGGTAAGTGTTCCTATTAAGCACCAAAATCTAAGTTCAGCTGTTTTTCATGGATACTGACATGATTTATAAGGGAGATCATTTCTTATAAAGCAACATTTATCTCTCATTTGAAAATGTTTTCATTAGTTCATGTAGATTTAGGAATATAAAATAAAGATATCTGATGAATAAAGTGGGTTTAATTGGTACTGTGACGCCATTTAAGCCCATGTGTGCTCCAAATGTAACGTATTACAGTTACATGTGACTAGTTACTCCCCAACACTGCTCTTAACCAAATATCTATTTATTTCTTCATTTAAAGCCACAGTGTGTGTATACTGTATGTGATTATTACACCGTTTAAAAACCTTTAAACCTTTGTGTCGTCCTCCCGGGTCAAATTGACCCCGTCTGTTTTGACTGTTCCTTCTTCCCTCCTTCCTTCTCTCTTTCTTTCCTTCCTCTCTCTTTCCTCCCTTCCTTCTGTCCTTCCTTCCTCCCTCCCCCCTTCTCTCTTTCTTTCTTCCCCCTTAACTTCCTTCCTTCCTTCCTCCCTTCCTCTTTTCCTTTCTCCCTCCCTTCCCGCCTTATCTCTTTCTTTCCTCCCTCCTTTCTTTCTTCCTTCCTTCCTTCCTCCTTTCCTTCCTTCCTTCCTCTCTCCTTTCCTTCCTTCCTCACTACTTTCCTTCCTTCCTCCCTCCTTTCCTTCCTTCTTCCTCCCTTCCTTCCTTCCTCCCTCTTTTTCTTCCTTCTTCCTCCCTTCATCCCTTCCTTCCTTCCTTCCTTCCTTCCTCCCTTCCTTCTTCCTCCCTTCCTTCTTTCCTCCCTCTTTTCCTTCCTTCTTCCTCCCTTCCTTCCTCCCTCTTTTCCTTCCTTCTTCCTCCCTTCCTTCCTTGACTCGAGGACAACAGGAGGGTTAAAAACCTTTTAAATTGTGTTTGTAGAAGAATTAAACTATCCTATAACGAGAATTAACAGCACATTCATCTGTGTGTGCCAAAGTGTATTTTTAACACAACCGATAGCAGAAGCTAAAAAAATAAAGAACATTTTGAAAGTAACACAGAGCAGCTTTGAATATGAAGGATGATTATCACCAATAATTGTGTTTCTTTTATGATGTATTTTGCCTTGATTTCAATAAAATCTTAAAAAAAAACCCAAAAAACAACGCTTGATTTACTTTATTAATCTATAGAGATGTACTGTATATCACTGACATCTTTCTTTCTATGATTAATGTCGATCATTAGTAGCAGAAGTGTTGATATATTATGGTATATAAAAGAAAAGTCAGTAATTTATGGAGCGGAGGAATCACACATTTGCTTCAGGGGGTTTTGACTCTTCTTCCCGGATGCACAGATCGTTAGCAGCTGACAAAAGAGAGCAAGAAAATAGGACGACTCGAACTTTAAATATTTATTACTGTTGTCATAAACAATAAAAGAAACCATGACAGTGGAAGAAACTACAGAAATGTGACAATTTTGACATGAACTAGGGGAATAAATGCATTTGAATTTAACAACAGAAGAAACTGTAAAAGTAAAGTTTAACCAGAATGACCAAATGCTCTGTTAATGATATACAGAAGATACTAATTATCCAGATTAATCAGCATAAAGGAGCTGTTGGAAACTAATGAATCACTTAAAATCAGGAATACATAACATATGATTGCAGTATGAAGTTTATATAAAGCTGCATTATGGATTTATCTGTCAATTATTATCGTGATTAATTAATTCATTTGATCTATAAAATGGTTAAAAATGGTTTTCCCAAGCCAAAGATGACGTTCTCAAATGTCTCATTTTGTCCCGACCAACAGTCCAAAACCCAAAGATATTAAGTTTACTATAAATGAGACTTAAAGAAACCACTTTCTTAAAAATGGCCTAGTAGTTGCTGATTGATTGTTTTCTGTTAAACGACAATTATTTTAGTAATCGTTGCAGCTCTAAATTTAAATAATGAAGATTTTAAAGCTAGATTTTTTGAAACTGGGAGCCTCAAGATCATGAAATAAAGTCAGATCCATCACCACTGTATCGTGTCAGTTTATATTTTTCTTTCATATTCTCAAACTAAGCCCCAATAATCACTTTACCACAACCAAATGTGCCACAGTGAACATAAAGGCTTTTAGGGCCCCCGAGGCTCCGCGGCCCAATGAGTAAACTAGCTCTGCTTTATATAATGGATACATGAAATGGATAATATATTACTTTCATACAACAAATAGAAGTGGAGAATGATTCAAAATTGTACGTTTTAAGCACACTCCTTTTAAAATGACTCATCTTAAAGGAGATTTATTGTAATTTGAATATTTAGAGATGATTAGAAATGAATCATCTCACATTTAAAAGACTTCACTGATACAATATTAAGAGCAAACCTGCAGAAGCTACAAGCAAAAGGTGTTGTTTGCTCCTAATGAAGTCACAATAAAGTCATTTCAGTGTGTGGTGGTTCATTTTAATCTTCACCTCAGATGTTCCTGTGACCGGCCAGCACCTGATTGCAGACCAACTAATTCAGCATGTTATAATATTAAATAGAAACTGATACTTTATATAGTATTTGATGTCACATATTTTATATCAGCTGGTGTTCAAACAGCAGGAAGTGTCTTGTTCAGCTACTCCCCTGTCCTTCCTGTGTCTGGAAAGCAAACACATGCAAACAAAAATCACTGCATATTTATACGTAATTTTACAAAGAGGCATCATTTCTAACATGAGTATTAAAAAGAGTCCTCCACTAATTATGCAAAGAACTCTTATAACACTGTCGGACTCAGGATGAGAAAAAACAGCGAAACCAGAGAAATCATCTTCTTTTTTAAGACATATTCTTCTTCCTCGTTAAGACTCGGCACCTACATTACTCGAAATGTAATTCAACCACTGATAGAAATGGTCTGAGATTCAGTTGTGTTAAAATCTAGCAAAATATAAACTAAAATAAATAAATAAATAATATAAATGCATAAATGATTAAAATAAAGACTTAAAGAAATATGATAAAAATGAAAATATGGACGGTGTGTTTAACTGTTGATGTGTTTTCGTGAGGTCAGTTTGTGTTTACCATAAATAAAAAGGTTATATACTAACATGTAGAATCATTTAGATATCCTCTTTTTAATGGAGCAGCAAAGTATTAACAGTCTTTATAAAAAAATGAGGACACTCAGTACCTTGGTGCCGATTTCACGGCTCTTGGCTCTCATCTTGTTGGCCTGCGATTCGGCCACATCAGCTCTCTCTTCAGCCTCTTCCAGCTCATGCTGAGCCTTTCTGAATCTGGCCATTTGCACGTTGGACTGCTCCTCCTGGGGATGAATAATGTTTGAATGTATGAGATGATGTGAGAGACACGTTGCTGAATCACTGAGTAGATTTCTGCTGACGTGTGTGTGTGTGTGTGTGTGTGTGACTCACGGCTTCTTCAGCGTTTCGTTTGTAGGCCTTCATTTTGATCTGGAGCTTGTCCACTAAATCCTGCAGACGGAGGATGTTCTTCTTATCTTCCTCAGACTGAAAAGAGTAAAAACAAAGCTCTCTCAGAGGGAAGTGGGGGCCTCCAAATAATGCACTCTGTAATTCTCTTAGTGCATGAAACAAAGTAGATTTACCTGATAGGTTAACTCTTTGACTTTTCTCTCATATTTACGGACTCCTTTGATGGCCTCCGAGCCGCGTTTCTGCTCCGCTTCAAGTTCGCTTTCCAGCTCACGCACCTAAAAGAGCAAATTAATTCAGTGGTTGGATGTAAATACTTACTTAAATAGTTCTGAGTATTTTCATTTTACTATATATCAGAGGGAAATATCGTACTTTTTACTTTTCTATATTATTTTCCCACTTTTTTATTAGTTATAATTGTGTTTTTTTAAAAGATTTTAAAGGACAAATATGTAATATAGGATATATAATGACCATGATATTTTGTCAGAGACGAAGTAAACATGCTAAGTTGAAATACTGGCTTCTGCGACTATATAACCTGCTCTGTATTATTACTATAATAAAAAAAACATATGGTACTATTACTATTAATCTACCAAAAGTATCTAAACTTGGCTCCACACTGATGAGCTACAACATTAAAATACTCTTACACATCACTTAGACTGTAATAATCTCTCTCTGAACTCTAAAAGAAGCCAGTCTGCATAATGAGAACTTTACTTTAATACTTTATGTACATTTTGCTGATATTGCTTTTGTATTTTTGCTCAAGTAAAAGATCTGAATACTTCTACACCACTAGTTTTCATTCATCAGGCCTGATTATAATACTCTGGACTTTATTGGGTCCTTTGTTAAACAATTAAGTAAAAAACAAATCTACTTTAACTTCCGTTGATCGTCTTATTGAATAATTGACTAAACCTGTTTTGGTCATAAATTAACATATTTATCATATATTCACCAAGTAAACTAACAAAAACAAGCAAATTCAAATCAACATAAAACATGAACATGCAGTAACACAAAATGAACAAAATAAAACTGTAAATTGCTATAAGACAAAGTGTTATGTAGAAAATTGTGTGCTGTGATTTAATTATAGTAGATGCTCGTTATACAAGTTGTGCATTTGATATGGAATCACTTAACCCTCCTCGAGTCAAGGAAGGAAGGGAGGAAGAAGGAAGGAAAGGAGGAAGAAAGGGAGAAAGAAGGTAGAAAAGGAGGAAGGAAGGGAGAAAGAAGGAAGGGAGGGAGGAAAAAGGAAGGAAAGGAGGAAGGAAGGGAGGAAGAAGGACGGATGGGAGGAAGAAGGAAGGAAAGGAGGGAGGAAGGGAAGAAGAAGGAAGGAAAGGAGGAAGGAAGGGAGAAAGAAGGAAGGAAGGGAGGAAGAAGGAAGGAAGGGAGGAAGAAGGAAAGAAAGGAGGGAGGAAGGGAAGAAGAAAGAAGGAAAGGAGGAATGAAGGGAGAAAGAAGGAAGGGAGGAAGAAGGAAGGAAAGGAGGAAGGAAGGGAGAAAGAAGGAAGGAAGGGAGGAAGAAGGAAAGAACAGAGGGAGGAAAGGAAGAAGAAGGAAGGAAAGGAGGAAGGAAGGGAGAAAGAAGGAAGGAAGAGAGGAAGAAGGAAGGAAAGGAGGGAGGAAGGGAGGAAGAAGGAAGGAAAGGAGGAAGGAAGGGAGGAAGAAGGACGGAAGGGAAGAAGAAGGAAGGAAAGGAGGGAGGAAGGGAGGAAGAAGGAAGGAAAGGAGGAAGGAAGGGAGGAATAAGGACGAAAAGGAGGGAGGAAGGAAGGAAAGGAGGGAGGAAGGAAGGAAAGGAGGGAGGGAGGAGGAAGGGAAGAAGAAGGCAGGAAAGGAGGGAGGAAGGAAAGAAGAAGGAAGGAAAAGAGGGCGGAAGGAAGGGAGGAAGAAGGAAGGAAGGGAGGAAGGGAGGAAGAAGGAAGGAAAGGACGAACAGTCAAAACAGACGGGGTCAATTTGACCCAGGAGGCCGACACAAAGGTTAATGTGCATATCTGGTCGTTGTGATATTCGTACCCTAGTCTCCAGTTTCTGAAGCTGTTTCTTTCCGCCCTTCATCGCCACGTTTTCAGCCTCATCTAAGCGGTGCTGCAGATCTTTCACTGCGATCTCCAGGTTCTTCTTCATCCTCTCCAGGTGAGCGCTGGTGTCCTGCTCCTTCCTCAGCTCTTCAGCCATCATGGCAGCCTGCAGGAGCCACAACAGGAGAGCTGATATTTTGTATTTATTTCATGAAGTCAAGTCAAAATAACAGCTGTGTAGGAGTTTCTTACATCAGTAATGGCTTTCTTGGCCCTCTCCTCAGCGTTTCTGGCCTCTTGAACCGCTTCTTCTATTTCAGTGTGAAGCTGAGTTATGTCTGTGTCAAGCTTCTTTTTGGTGTTCATAAGACTGGTGTTCTGCCAAAGACCAAGCAGATGACATATGTATTTAAATATCACAATTCAAAAAAGGGTTTGTTTAATAAGGTGATACTGCTAAACAGCCTATACCTGTGAATGAAGAAGTCCTGCACGCTCGCTGGTTTCTACTAGTTCCTGTTCAGCGATTTTGCGGCTCCGCTCTGCCTGCTCCGCAACTGCTCGAAGCTCCTCGATCTCGGCCAGCATCAAGCCGGTTCTGCGCTCCATCATGGTCACCTGCTCCTTCATATCCTCCTGCCCTCTGACGGAGTCATCCAGGTGGATTTGGGCATCCTGAAAATGTAAATGTGTTAATCCTCCTGTTGTTCTTGTGTCAAGGAAGGAAGGGAGGAAAGTAGGAAGGAAGGGAGGAAGAAGGAAGGAAAGGAGGGAGGAAGGAAGGGAGGAAGAAGGAAGGAAGGTAGGGGGGAGGAAAGAAGGAAAGAAAGAGAGAATGAAGGAGGGAGGGATAAAGGAAACGAGGAAGGAAAGAAAGACAGATGAAAGAAGGAAGGGAGGAAGGTAGGGGGAGGAAAGAAAGAGGGAAGGAGGGAGGAAAGAAAGGAATAAGGGAATGGTAGAAGGAGGGAGGAAGGAAAGACAGAATGAAGGAAGAAAGGGGGATGGAGGAAGGAAGGGAGGAAGGAGAGAGGAAGGAAAGAGAGAGGGAGGAAGGAAGGACAGAAGGAAGGAAGGAAGGAAGGGAGGAAAGAGAGAAGAAGGAAAGGAGGAAGGGAGGAAAGAATGGAAGGAGGGAAGGAAAGAAGGAGGGAGGAAGGAAGGGAGGAAAGAAAGAGGAAGGAAATAAAAAAGGGAGGAAAGAAAGAGAGAAGGAGGCAGGAAGGAAGGACAGACGGAAGGAAGTAAGGGAAGAAAGAAGGAACAAACTGAAATGGCTGTCCTGTTTTTTTCCTACACCTTGGTCGAGAGCAACATATCTCACCAACTAGAGGCCAGATTGGAATGAAATGTGGTCTACATAGTTAAGGTATTCACATAGACCTATTAATCGTTGTTATTGTGGTGACCAGTGATACTAATTTTAGACCACGAAAAGTACGATAAAGTGGATTTCCATGATATTTGATGTAGATATTTACGAACTCCTCTTCATCTTTTCTTTAGCACCACCTTCAGGCCAAAGCTTGTACACAGGAAGTATCAAAATGTACTGTACAGACTGCTATTAGATTTAGAGTTCATTAACCCCCCTGTTGTCCTCGAGTCAAGGAAGGAAGGGAGGAAGAAGGAAGGAAAGAAGGAAGGAAGGGAGGGAGGGAGGAAGGAAGGAAATGAGGGAGGAAGGAAGGCGGGAAGAAGGAAGGAAAGGAAGAAAGGGAGGGAGGGAGGAAGGATGCAAGGGAAGAAGAAGGAAGGAAAGGAGGGAAGGAAGGCAGGGAGGAAAGAAGGAAGGAGAGAGGGAGGGAGAAAGGAAAAGAGGAAGGGAGGAAGGAAGGAAAGAAGGACAGAGGAAAGAAGGAAGGTAATGGGGAGGACAGAAGGAAGGAAGAAAGGGGGATGGAGGAAGGAAAGAAGGAGAGAAGTAGGGAGGGAGGAAGGACAGACGGAAGGAAGGAAGGGAGGAAAGAAAGAACAGTCAAAACAGACAGGGTCAATTTGACCCGGGAGGACGACACAAATGTTTAAGAGGAACATTTATAAATCGCCCAATCGTGAAGCTACAAGAACAGTGAAATAACAAGTATTTAGTTTTTTAATGTTCAACACTTTTAAATTTAGATGTGAGGTTTGACTTGCAGCTTCTAGAGAAAGCTAGTGGGACCTAAAGTTAGAAGTTTTACTCTTACTTTTTATACTTACAGTAGTTCAAGTGGAAATTATGATAATGGTAAATACTAAAACACCAGCATCAATAGAGATTAGTCTTAAAGTCAGCAATTTGAATTATTGATCAAAAGTCACTATAAGCTTCTGTTACCGGGCAGACCAAGGAAGGATTTAGCAACAAAACCTTTGAGTGTATTGAGCTGAACAATGTTACAATATATTGCTTGTTGTTGAATTCAAAGTTTCATTTGTAAGAGAAAGAATATGTTAAATGGATAAGGCCCGCAATTTTCTTAACAAATTATATGTGCAGAGCCAAACCAACGATAGAGGTTTGCCTTAAACCAAACTACTCTCCAGAGTCTGAAAATGTAATCGCTGTCATTAGTCTTTGGAGCCGTTTCTAAACAAACTATCATCCCCAAACTCTTTATAATGAGGGAACATGTCACCCAGTGCAGCTGTGTGGCTCACTGATGTGTTTTTAATAGTTTTTTGGGCAATAATGGAGGTCTAAGGCGGGAGGAATAAGATATATCAGGCTTTGGATACACACACAATACTTGTAAGTAGACCAATTAATTGTCAGTTTGGCTCTGCACATGAGATTTGATGACAATAAGAACAATAAGGCATTACACTCTGTTAATGGTAGGAAATGTGGACATCAATGGTAAAAGTTGTACCTTGAATTGCCCCTGAATGTTCCTCAGTTGTTTCTGAGCCTCGGCCGCCTGCCTGTTAGCGTGGCTCAGCTGAATCTCCATCTCGTTGAGGTCTCCCTCCATCTTTTTCTTGATTCTTAGGGCGTCGTTCCTGCTCCGGACCTCAGCGTCCAGAGTGGTCTGCATGGACTCCATCAATCTCTGGTTGTTCCTCTTCATCTGGTCCATCTCCTCGTCTTTCTCCGCCACCTTTCGGTCCACTTCAGCCTTCATCTGGTTCAGCTCCATTTGCACACGCAGCACCTTGGACTCGTCTTGTTCCAGGGAGGCCTTAAAAAACATTAAACATCAGTGATTCCCCTCACCATACATCTATAGTTTTTGTCCTTTTTCTGCATTTAAATGAAGACCTCTGCTACCAGCTATACCTCAGCTTCTTCCAGCGCACTTTGCATGTCATATTTCTCCGTCTCCACCTGCTTCTTGAATTTCTCCAGTTCATGCATCGACTTCCCGGTCTCCCCGATCTGCTCTGTCAGGTCAGAGATCTCCTCTGTGTTTCCAAAGGAAGAATGAATTATAGAGAGGTATTGAAATAATCTATTTTAAAAGGCTGTTTCTCATAAATAATGTGCTTCCACTTACGTTGCAGGTTTTTATTTTCCCTTTTCATCGTCTCCAGGTGATCCAGGGCTTCCTCATAGGAGTTCTTCAGTTTGAAAAGCTCAGTGTTCAGCGATCGAGATTCTTTCTGAGCGCCGTCAAGCTCTGCCTGAGACTCCTCAAACTTCTGTTTCCATTCAGCTACGATCTGAATTCATTCAAACATAAGTTACTAATAATTATTGATATGCCATAAAGCGATGAGATGGACTTAAAACCAACAATACCTTGTCAAAGTTTCTCTGTTTCTTGTCAAGCGTAGCTGCTAGACTGTTGGACCTTTCTACATCAACCATGAGATCCTCCATCTCATTTTGAAGTCTCTGTTTAATTTTCTCCAGTGAGGCGCACTTTGAATTTACCGCTTCGATTTGTTCTTCAGCCTCTTGGAGACGCTGGGCGAGCTTTTTCCTGTCAACAGTGAACCAAATGCTATGCAAGTTTTGCCAATTTGCAACTGTTTAGAGGATGAAAATGTTGTCAGAATCACTGTAAGAATGAATAGTTAAATCTATATTGATGTTTTCAGAGCGCCATTTAACCCTCCTGTTGTCCTCAAGTCAAGGAAGGAAGGGAGGAAGGAAGGAAGGGAGGAAGGAAGAAGGAAGGAAAGGAGGGAGAGAGGAACGAAGGGAGGAAAGGAAAGAAGGAAGAGAGGCAGGAAAGGAAGGAAGGAAGGATGGAGGAAATAAGGAAGGAAGGAAGGTAGGAGGGAGGGAGGAAAGAAGGGAAGAGGGAGGGAAGGAGAAAGGAAAAGAGGAAGGGAGGAAGGAAGGAAAGAAGGTAGGTGGGAGGAAAGAAAGAGAGAAGGAGGGAGGGAGGAAAGAAGGAAGGGAGGAAGGAAGGAGAGGAAAGAAGGAAGGAGGGAAGGAAAGAAGGCGGGAGGAAGGAAGGACAGAATGAAGGAAGAAAGGGGGATGGAGGAAGGAAAGAAGGAAGGGAGGAAAGAGAGAGGAAGGAAAGAAAGAGAGAAGGAGGGAGAGAGGAAGGAAGGGAGGAAAGAAGGAACAGTCAAAACAGAGGATCAATTTGACCCGGGAGGACGACACAAAGATTAAAAAAAACCCAGAAGATTTTGAACACAAATGTAAAAATGAATAGTTAAATCTATATTGATGTTTTCAGAATGCCATTTAAATTACAAGGGAAAAGAAAAGAGGGGAAAAAACTCTTGAAATATTCATTCATGGAAAACATTGGCAACTACTGCAGGCATTTTTCACACTAAATCCCAAATTTGGATAGCTAAGATAAAGTTTAAAATCGGTGAAAGGGTCCTTTAATAAATATATTGTGCAAATCCAGCGTTAGCCTGATCTATTGGTCTAATCTGGTATGTATTTACTTACTTTGCTTCTTCAAGCTCTTCTGTACGCTGGATGGCATCAGTCTCATATTTGTTCCTCCAGAGAGCCACCTCACTGTTGGCTTTGGACAAGTTGCGCTGCAGCTCAGCTTTGGCCTCCTGCTCCTCCTCGAACTGCTCACGAAGGAGATCGCAGTCGTGACGAGCTGACTGCAAACTGTGAGCCAGGGCATTCTTAGCCTACACAGGAATATAATGATAATGAACTTCATCATCACAGTAAACCAGAAAAGCTGTCAGTGTTTGCAAATGTGACCTTTGATTACCTTGGTCTCCTCCTCCACTTGTCTTTTCAGCTCATCGATTTGTGTCGTAGATCCCTGCTTTCCTCTGGTCAGCTGGGAAATTAGACTCTCTCTCTCTTCCATTTGACGGGAAAGTTCGCCTACGAAAAGCAAAACAGGAAAACATTTTTTACTTAAAGGCTGTGACTTCACAAATTGTAATAAAAGGAGGAACAAAATTACCATTCTCAGTTTGAAAACGGGCCCTCTGATTGGTGAGATCTGACATATGCCGCATGCTTTCATCGTTCTTGGTCTTCAACTCCATAAGTTGATCCTCAAGTGAGCGACTCATCTTCTCTAAATTGACCTGTGAAGACAAAGTAATGCAAATTAGACATCTAACCATTTAAGTGAGTTCTGGATTTGCTTATAATCAAATACATTTCTCACCTTAGCCTTTGCAACTGCTTCCATATTGCTGGCCAAATCATCAATTTCCATCTTCATTTCGTTCTTTTCCTTCTCAAGTTTCTGCTTGATTCTTTGGAGGTTGTCGATCTGTTCTCCCAGCTCAGCCATGCTGTCCGCCTGCTTTTTGCGCAGTGCGGCAGTCGTGGCCTCGTGGTGCAGGGTGGACTCCTCCAAGTCGCGTCGCAGTTTGTGGAACTCGGCCTCCCGCTTCTTGTTCATCTCGATCTGAGTGGCGGTGGCGCCTCCGGCCTCCTCCAGCCTCTCGCTGATCTCCTCGATCTCCCTGGTGAGGTCAGACCTCTGCTTTTCTATCTTTGCACGGATCGCTCGTTCAGCCTCAACTTCTTCTTCTAGTTCTTCAATCCGAGCCTTAAAACAGAAAATGATCAACTGTCACGAGGGGAGAATTGGTTGTTATCAGTGTGATTAATGTATTAAATGTAAGTTTCATTACATTGAGCTCTTTCAGCTTCTTTTGCAGCTGGTTGTTAATTGTTTGCTCATCTGCAATCTTGCTGAGCAGCTGATTGTTTTCAAATTCTTTTCTGTGAGAATGAGAAGATAAATGTCATCAATTTAAAATCCAAGACTTAATTCCCTCGTACATATACAATCAATGTATTGACTTACTTCTTAATTTTCTCCTCAGATAGTTGTTTGTCATTTTCCAGATCCATTATGGATTCTTGATCAAGTTTGAGATCACCCTCAAGCTTTCTTTTGGCTCTTTCAAGGTCCATGCGGATCTTCTTCTCTTGCTCCAGTGAACCTTCGAGCTTGAAAGCAAGTTGCATAAATTGAATTGAGCTGTTTAGTATCATCACTGTTCGCATGTATCACTGCCTACAGACTTGACTCACATCATCCACTTGCTGTTCAAGCTTTGCCTTTGCTTTTGTCAGAGAGTTGACTTTGTCTTCCTCAACTTGTAAATCATCCAGTGACTGTTGATGGGCCTCTTGGAGGGCTTTCTTTTCTTTAGTCACTTTGGCAATGTTTTCATCCTGGACAGACTGCTCCTCCATAAGATTTTTAACCTGTAACAGAAAGCATGCACACGCACCGTTATAAAGAAATACAACAGTAAAACTAGCAGACACAAACTTCAACTTTGTTATTTAAATAACTGATTTTTTATCAGAAGTTTAAATCTGTATTTAAATCCTGATCTGCATCACAAAAAGGACACTGTGAGAACCATCATTCTGTTGATCATGTTTAGGAAATAAGGATGAAATGTGCAAAACTTTCACCTAAACCTGCATTGAGTCCAGTTGAATGTGCAATGCCTTTAAGAGCAGTTTTATAAAATAGGCCACACCTGCAACAATTTTGCAACCAACTATAGAAAAGTAGAAAACATCTTTCATAATTGTCCAAATATTGTATTAAATTACTAGTAAAACAAAAAAAGCTAAACGAAAATGGTTGAAAATAGGGCTGAAATGGGAATGAACTATACTGAGATAGGTCAGTAGAGTTATGACTGCAAATTGCTGTGTAAATGGAAACATGGTGGCGCTTTTTGCATCAAAAAGTAATCTTTTCCTTTGAGGCCTTGGGCCCTATTTTCTGCCAGATTTAATTAAAATGTGAAGTAGTTGTTGAGATGTCGATGATGTAAGCACAACATACTTTATTTTCGGTGGCATGTTTCTCCTTCTCAACTTTAGCTAAGATCATCTCCAGGTCATCTATGTCTTTCTTAAGCTCAGAACATTCATCTTCGAGCTTCCGCTTCTTGGTGGTCAACTCAGCGTTCATTTCCTCCTCATCTTCAAGTCTTTCGGTCACCTCTTTGAGTTTGGCCTCAAGCTGGATTTTGCTTTTGATCAAGCCCTCACATCTTTCCTCTGCATCACACATATTTTCTGAGTCCTGAGAAGAATAAAGAGATGACACTTATGCGTGATTATTTGGACAGTATTTCATGTGAGATTAGCGGCTTTCAGATATGATGATACTCACAGCTTGTACTTGCAGGAGGAGGTCATTTTTCTCCTGCAGCAGAGAAACCATTTTCTCCTCGAGTTCCTTTCTCTTGGTATCTGACTTTGACAGATCCTCCTTACATTTCACAAAGTCATCTTTCATTGTTGCCATCTCCTTTTCGGTTTCAGCGCTCTTGAGAAGTGGCTTGATTTTGAAGAAGAGCTTCATCCATGGCCAGTGTTTGACATTCATGAATGAACGCAAGTTGTATTGCAGGATCCAGACACAATCTCTGTACGAAATACAGGAAACTGTTTTTATTCTGTGCAGTGTTGTTGTACTTTCTGTGAAGACATTGGTGCTGAACTTACTTTTGTATAGTTAAATTGGAGAATTCTTTTCTCATGAGATAACCACGACACACGGCTTGAGTCTGCATCACAAGAGAAGCTAGTTTTTCATCTCGCAGCTCCTCCAGAGTACCGAGTAAGCCGGCTTTGAAGAAGACCTACAACAACACAGTACAGTTGTGCTGAATGTAGTCCATTACAATGAATCAAGTAAGTTGGTTGTAAATGCTCTATTCTCAGTGGTTTTAAAAGATTTTTTTTTAAATGTACTCGGCCATTCGGACACATACCTTAGTAGTCCCAAATCGGTACTGTGTGTGATCGAGGTCAATCGAACCAAGAAGCTTCTCAGAGGCTTTCTTTCCATCTATGAACTGTCCCTCTGGGATGGCACTCGCATTTAGGATTCTGTATCTGCTCACATTTGGATTAAAAAAAGATTATTATTAACTGTCATCAAGGAATAATTTAGTTTAATTGTCTTCATAGAGTGTATTAAAGTAGGAATCAATGACCTCTGCTTGAAGTCAGCGTAAATAATCCTGCTGGGGAATCCTTTCGTGCAGATCCTGATTCCTTCCAGCACACCATTACAGCGAAGCTGGTGGATGACCAAGTGATTGTCCATGATTCCTGCAGAGAAGTGGAAAGAAAATAATTGGTAACTGAGACTAGGAGTATATTTCAAGATCATGATTTAGTGTTTTTTCAGTTGAGGTATTTGGTGCTTAAGTATTTGCAAATCCGTACCTGGTGTTTTAACCTCATTTGGAATCAGGCAACGCACAAAGTGAGGATGTGTGCTCCTCAAGTTGGTCATTAGTTTTCCAAGATTTTCCTACAAAAGAACAATTGTCATTACACCTTCTTTTGAGGACATCAAACACAGATAGTAAAATTAGAAATAATTTATTACAATGAAAAACTACTTGTGCTTCTTGCCCTGAATTGGCCCTCCAGGGCAGAGATGCAATAATCCAGATCCTTAGAGTTTCACAATCTAATCAATCATTACCATTACCAAGAAAGTAATCTCTACATAGATTATCATCACTTCTGTACCCTGAAAACTGCAGACACTGTCTGAAAGGAGCCGCCCTTCTTCTTTGCCCCTTTCTTTGCCCCTTTGCCAGCATCACCACCCGATTCTAAACAACATCAAAAACAAGTTGAGAGGCCAAATTTGTATTTTGAGGGCATACATTCATCTGAAACAGTTCTGTCTTGGTATTTATCATTTCAGTGCTTTATGAAGGTCATACCATCACCACCAGAAAACGAGGCATACAATAAAGCCAACAGTTTCATCGGTGACTTCTGGTAAAGCTGCACCACAGACTCATTCAGCGGGTCTTTGTTCTTGTCCAGCCAACCAGTGATGTTGTAGTCCACTGTGCCGGCGTAGTGCAGCAAGGTGAAGTGAGCCTCAGGCTTGCCTTTGACAACCTTTGGCTTTTGGAAAGCATGATTTTTTCCAAGATGCTGATCGTAGAGTTTGTTCTTAAAAGAAGTGTCTGAGGCCTTGGGGAACATACACTCCTCTTCAAGGATGGAGAAGATGCCCATTGGCTGTTGAATGTTATATAAGAAAACATATGAGATATGATGATGCCTAAAATGAGGTGAAATATTCACTCTGTGTGCAGTAGACTTATCCTACCTTTTCAATGAGCTCAATGCAAGCTGCCAGGTCCATACCAAAATCAATGAACTCCCAGTCAATCCCTTCCTTTTTGTATTCTTCTTGCTCCAACACAAACATGTGGTGGTTGAAAAACTGTTGCAGCTTCTCATTGGTGAAATTAATGCAGATTTGCTCCATGCTGTTGAACTGTGACAAGAAATGACTGTTATCTTATAACATGAAACACTTATTTGACTAATGGAAGACCAAAAGTGATGAATGAGTCCAAACTCACATCAAATATTTCAAATCCAGCAATGTCCAGCACTCCAATGAAGAACTGCCTGGGCTGCTTTGTGTCCAGCATCTCGTTGATTCTTACAACCATCCACAAGAACATCTTCTCATAGACAGACTTGGCCAGAGCGCTAACTGAATTAGTGACCTGGGGACAAGACAATAAAAATTCTAAAACAAGGTACATATTATTAACACATTGGATTCAACACAATTTTCTGTAAAACTGGAGACTCAGTGTCGTCTAACACAAGCATTAGTTTCACATGTGCATTACTGCTCACAATTTCCTTTGCTAGTAAATATACCGTAAATACAACAATGCCACACAAAAGTCAGTTGCTGGATTTATCTACAAGAAAACAATACACAAGGTGGATCACCACCGATCACCAAGCAAATTAAACACCTCCACCATTACTGCAATAGCAGAGAGGAAATGAACACATTTGCACAGACAGTGAAAGCAGAGATGTTTAGGTTAACCATGATTGACAGGTGAAGGAAGTCTGTGTGAATGTGGAAGTTAATCAGTCAAACACGAGTCTGAAATTGGTCATGACAATGGCTTGAGGAAAAAATAACATAAATGTAGCGCTTCAGTCTGACCTGGATTCATACTTGATTCATGATTTCAGTCATCAAACTCCAGGATTTTTTTGTATTGTAATCGGTAATAATGTATTTCGGAAACACATGATGATGTAAAAGTGAAATTTCATTCTGGCTTTCATCCAATGGTAGTATCAAGCTAGCAAGAGATAGGTGGAATGGTAACTAACCACCTGTATGTAGCTGTATAATTGCTCAGTCTTTGGTTGTGCATGGTTGACATGCAGCTCAGGATAGAATTGAAACTTGAGAATTTACTGATTTGAGTTATTTTTTTCCAGATTTGAAATGTATTGCTGGAGCAGCTGAAAACAGTCTAGCAAAGATGTCTAGCTGTTATAAGGACGTTTTATAGATAACCTTCATTTTAATGATATATGATGGCTATATTTCCAATACATAACTACTTTTATGGGATCGCATGGACAGATTTCTTAACAAAGAGTGAGATCCTTTTATATACATTACAGTTATATGCAGGTTTACAAGTGATGCCAGCGCAGTAATAGCAGCTCATCCACTTCCACCTACAACCCAGATTCATCTATATAAATAGATTGTGTCATGCATTATCACTGGCTCAGTCTTGGAGCTGTCACAGTACCTGGGGGACTGTCTGGCCTTTGGTGACATACTCATTCCCAACTTTTACTCTGGGGTAGCAGAGGCCTTTCAGCAAGTCAGCAGAGTTCAGCCCCATGAGGAAAGCGACTTTGTCGGCCACTGAGAGAGAAAAATGATATGTTCTGTTAATATTGCCTGCGTGTCTTCACTGATATAAAAAAAGTGCAGCACCTCACCCTCTGTGCCGTCGGGCTCTGCCTGCTCCTCCCGCTGCTTCTGCTTGAACTTCATATTCCCATAATGCAACACAGCGCCCGTCAGCTTGTAGATGGACAGTTTTTCATCGTGGGTGAAGCCCAATACATCAGTGGCACTCTGTCACATTTAAAAATCAGTTAATAAAGATTGGTCCATGGGTCTGAATTAGTTCTCTGCAACCTTCTTGAAATGTTTTATAGGTCTACCGTTATTTCATACATGCCCATTTAATAAAAGTATGACATTAAAACTCTACAATACTAAAATAGTATAATAAAAAATCAGTACATTGAAAAGGACAGAACAATTGAGAGGGATTGACAAGAGATAACTCACGTCTGTTGCCATCAGCTCTTCTTTGTCATCAATGCTGGCCACAGTGATCTGCCCCTGACTCACCATGGGGAAGTCATATGGATTTGTTGTTATGAGCAACATTTCTGTAGAGAGAGACACATAGGGGTTACTTTTATTCCTTAAATATAGTCTTACAAATATCTCACTCTTAGATATATTGAAGGGTACCTCCTTATTCCCTTAATTGCATCCACATTTCTTTCACTTTTCTTTTCTTGTTGATGAATTTATTTTGCATCTGACTGCATTTATCGATAATCTTATTGTAAATTCAGAATTTTATGATACGTACACATAATGTCCTCATCATACCTATAAGCTCTGGCTTGTGGCCGGTCATGATCTGATAGAATATATGGTAGCTCCTCTCTTCAGTCAACTGGAACGTCACTCTTGACTTCTCCAGCAGATCTACATGGAGTAACAAGCCAAGTAAAGATTAGCTGTTGCAAGTAATACATAATGTTGGAGATCATTTGTTTTGAAAGACAAACTTACAAGTTTCAATATCTGCAGAAGCCAGTTTCCCTGTTGTTCCAAAGTGGATTCTGATGAATTTACCCTACGAATTGTAAAAATGTTTGTGATATCAGCCAAATGTCAACAAGGAGGAAAACAAGAGTACATTTCTTGAATCATTTTGTGTGCCTTTAAATACTGTAGGAACCTTTCTATTTTTCTTTGGTTCCCTTTTGAGAGCTCATGCCAAGCGTCAACTACCATGACTAGAGGCTGAAGCCAATGTAAAGCAGCTGTAAGTGCAATTCCACCAATGGCCACTAGATGCTGGCTTCAAAAAATCCCTGACTCACATTCAAAAGGTGCCAACCTCTCTCTACAAATAAGTCAAATATTTTTTCAACAAGTTATTACAGTCTCAATCTCTCAATTCAGGCCCTCTGATAACTCTGCTGGTGATCATTTTGGAGATTACTGCTCTGTTAATAACATTTGAAGATTTATAGCTTTGATTTGACAGCTTTGACAGCTGTGATTGGCAGTTGACTCACTTGAGTTCCTCAAATTGGGTTAGACTATTGTCTCAATATTTTAGTAAATTTCATGTTGCTTGATTATGTCAGCTACTCTATTAGCACAATTTAGCTGAAGTAGCTAATGTCAGCCCAAATATGCAGTGCTTGTGTTCCCCTGAAGCTAGCACTTGGTTTGGTCCAAGGTAGCAAGATGTGTTTCCAGATCATGAAAGCCAACACCGTACACTCCTTATTCGGAAGCTCCTGGCTCTAAGCTGAAAAGATAGCGCCAACCATAAGCAGCAACTGTGAGCTTCAAGCTGGCTGCAATGCAAACCAGAGGGTGACATCACATCTTGTTACATCCATCTTCATATACAGGCTATGGCTCATACTTACAAATCGTGAGGAATTGTCATTCCTCACAGTCTTGGCATTCCCAAAAGCCTCCAGCAAAGGGTTCGCTGAAATGATTTGATCTTCCAGTGTCCCCTGGAAAACCCAGTCAGCGATTATCAACACGGCTTGAAGTTTATTTATGTATTGTTGAGAGATTACGAACTACATTCCTGTCATGTTCTCAGTACCTTCATTTTGCTAGCTGATTGGTCTTTCTTGTCACCACTAGCCACTGCGATTGTCGCAAAGTACTGGATGACACGCTTGGTGTTGACAGTCTTTCCCGCACCGGATTCCCCACTGCGGACACAAAACAGAAGACACCAACTAATAAACATGCAGTCTGAATTATCATGAGCAAAATTATTAGTTTAAACAACAGACTAGGGCTTCTTGTGTTTGGCTAACAGTCCAAAACCCAATGATTATCTATTTACTGTAATCAGCAACGAAGAAAAGCATTAAATCATCACATTTGAGCAGTTGAAACCAGCAAACATTTGCTTAAAAAATTACTGAAATGACTGTTCAATTATAAACATAGTTTCATTTCTTGTCAATTGACTAAGCGATAATGGAATAACCATTGCAGCTCTACAACAGACTCACGTGATCAGGACTGACTGGTTCTCACGATCTGTGGGAGACATAAAAATATGAGAAAGCTTCACGGACATTCTTCAGTGATATTTATCTACCACTTCAAAAATAAGTAGGCAAATGGGAACTGGAGTATATATTCAAGTACAATGATTTTATGACATGTATGAAGACAAATAACAGACTACTCTTTTCTCTTTCTAACCTGTAAGCATATTTTGATATGCATTATCAGACACAGAGAAAATATGTGGCGGGGCCTCCATGCGCTTCTTCCCTCTGTAGGCTGACACCACCTTCATGTCGTACACCGGCAGCCACTTGTAGGGGTTGACAGTCACACAGAAGAGCCCAGAGTAGGTCTGAAGATGAGAATTCATGTGAGGAGCAAGAGATAAGAGAATCAGTCAGATGAATGAGATGAAAACGCTCTTGCCGCCATACTTACATATATCATCCACGCTGCATAACGATCTTTGAGGTTAAACAGCACAGAAGGCTCGTTGAGGTGGGTCATCATGGCCATGTCCTCAATCTTGTCATACTTTGGGGGATTCATAGGATGGCAATCTTCTTCCTTCACTGTTACAATCTAAGAAAAAATTGAGAAGGGAAAAGACGAGGATTTTATGGGTTGGTGAAAACAGAATGTTCCTGCTGCTGAATGAATAAAAAAAGACAGCCAGCACACAAAAACAGCATAAAATGAAACAATAAAAATAAATCATAATGTGTGGTAGTTTAAACAAATCACATAGCCTTTAATGACCAGTTTTAAAGCATGCTGCAGCGTTTTTGATTGTTTCTGTTTTCCTACCTTCAAGGAAGCCACCTGTTCTTCATTTCAGTAGAGTAGTGCTTTTTATTGCTCTCAAATTTGCATAATGTCATTATAAGTGGAAATTGAGTCCAAGAAGTAGAAAACAAATAAAAATAAAGAAAATAAAAGTAGATTCTAACATCTGAAACACTATGTTTGATGGATGACGCTCACAAAACACAACATTTCGGAAAACATAACAATATTTAAGTGTGTAGTTTTGTGTGTCAAACTGCGTATTAGCAAAATAAGTTCTCTATCTGTACTCTATAATAAGCACATTACACTAGTCTTGCAACACCAGACAATCAGAGATCTCTGCCTATTGATCGTCTGGGGATTTCTAAATGCACGGTTGTTGCTTGAATGGCAGCAAGTACCGACACTAACAAACCTACGGCTCTTACATTTAGTCAAGAACACATATTACTGGAAGCCTCCATAGTGACCCTAATATGAAGGGCTGCCTTAAAGACTTTAGATTGGCTCTGCAATGCCAAAACTGTTGGGAGATTGTCCTCAGTTTCTAGTTGAGTGAAGCATTTAGAAGCATCTCTTTCAAAGAACTGTCTGACAAATTAAGAGTTACATAGCAGCGACTTTTAAGGAAAGTATTGAAACAACCAAATATAATATAACTGACACACAAAACTCCACACTGAATCTAAGTATATTTTTGTTAATCAAAGAATTGTCAAGAGTCTAAGAACTTTTGCAAAATAAGAGCTACCTTTGAACCCAAATATAATGAGAGGGCACTTACCAACTAAACCATTTAAACACTTTTCTTAGAATTTGTACCCAAATGAACCTGCAAAATCTCCTAAAAATGTACCTTTAAATACGTGCAAATTACTTAAAAGTGAGGGCATGATAAAATGTAACTTCTTCATGCCTGATTTGAGGTGAATTGGATGAATTAATGATATTGTACTCAGTAAACAGATTTACCTCCCCAGCTTCAGTCTTCACAGTGACTTGGCCACCGTCTCTCTGCTGGATCACACCTTTGATGTACAGTTCCTTGGCATCAGGCACAAAGCAGGCTGTTCTGGCGTCGAAAGGCCTGTTCTGAGCCTCGACTCGCTCCTTCTCAGGCTTGCGGAGAAAGATGGCCGCCGGCCCATACTGGGCCATCTCGGCATCAGAGCTCATATTGATACCTCAAGATTTAAAAAAATAATAATAATAAGGAAATAAAGCACATTTCTTTCAGAATTCAAAAGGATATTTTTGTAACTTACTTACAGGGTTTACACACCTCAGTAGAAGTGAGTCAAATGCAGTGTGCTGTTGACAGATGACAGAGAGGTAAATGTAAGCTCCGACCGGTAGTCAGTGAATGGCAGGCATCTAAATGAACACCAGCGGGAGGTTGAGGCTCTTTAAATCAAGATAAATGTGCTGATGAAGCAAAACGGATGCTCCCAACTTGGCAATGTCACTCTGTTCACATGTCAATCAAGTCGCATTGTCGATCTCTGCTCAACACTTAAATATGGCACAGGATCTTCTAGTGGTAATGGGAACATGTCAGCAGCAACGGGTGATGATCCTCAAGCACTATTTTTACATGCCTTTCATACTGTCAAGCACTGTCATTAGCGACTGAACGTTTATGTTGTGCGTGCTGCTCAGACGGTGCAGGACTTGATTGATCAGTGTATTTAGTCTTGTAATAGTGGTCCAGGGACAGATTTGTATTGGGTCTATTAATGGGAATTAACTATACGTAACTCTTAGTGTCTCCATGATGGATCATGACCTACAACTTCATCCTGGACCACCTGCTCATTCACCTTCAAGGCACCTCTCTTGGATTTACTGGCCTTAACTCTGGACAGATGTCAACACAAGGTCACTATTTTGCTTTTTGGATTGTGTCAGGAGCAAATGGTCATTATTGTTGTTTTCACATGTCCATTTGTACATTTATTAGGGTCTAATTAGGGTTGAAAATAATGTATAAACCAGATAAACACATATACATACAAGTAATGCAAGACAAGGCAGATTTATGTATAGCACATTTCAGCAACAAGGCAATTCAAAGTGCTTTACATAAAACATCAAATGCATCAAGACAGGATATAAAAGCAACATAATGCAAAATAAAAAGACATTTAGATAAGATTAAAAGTGTTAAATTGGAAATAAGAAGACAGTAAGACAGGATAAGAAGAGGAGAATAAAAAAGTACAGTGAAGTGTAAGAAATTAGCCCTAAAAGTTGGATTTCACAAACAGTAATCACACAAGAAAAGAAAAGTCTTTAGCCGTGATTTAAAAGAACTGAGAGTTGGACCATAGCTGCAGGTTTCTAGGATTACAAATTTGACATTTCACAGATATTAAAAAAACTAAACAATGTGACTTTTGTTTAAGAAAAAGGGACATTCTCATTATCAGACATCCATCTGCAGCAGTAACATTAAATGGCATTTAAAATCAAACTGTTGTTTAGTTTCCCTCGAGCTTTCTCTGACACGACATGTAACTCAATGTACAGCAGCAACACTTTCATCCTGCCAAATGGTCGATGCAAAAATAGATTTGGGAAGTCCCTCATGTTGAATCATAATTTTCATAAATGTTGCAGATAGCTACACGAGAAGATTGACTCCACTCTTTTGTCTGTGCATTATGTGTGGAGCAGCTTCTCAATACAGATTTAACCCTCCTGTTGTCCTCGAGTCAAGGAAGGAAGGAAGGAAGGAAAGGAGGAAGGAATGGAGGAAGGGAGGAAGAAGGAAGGAAATGAGGGAGGAAGGAACGAAGGAAGGGAGGAAGGAAGAAGGAAGGAAAGGAGGGAGGAAGGAAGGAAGGAAGGAAGGAAGGAAGGAAGGAAGGAAGGAAGGAAGGAAGGAAGGAAGGAAAAGAGGGGGTGAGGAAGGAAGGAAGGGAGGAAGGAAGAAGGAAGGAAAGGAGGGAGGAAGGAAGTGAGGAAAGGAAAGGAAAGGAAAGAAGGAAGGGAGGTAGGAAAGGAAGGAAGGAAGGACGGAGGAAAGAAGGAAGGTAGGAGGGAAAGAGGGAGGAAGTAAGGGAGGAAAGAAGGAACAGTCAAAACAGTTGGCGTCAATTTGACCCGGGAGGACGACACGAAGGTTAAGAGGCTTGAATCAAAGAATTTTGTATTTTTTTCTTTAAAAAAATGACGTAATGGGATTAATCAACTAATTATTGCAGTTTTAGCCTGAAAGGTTGAACGCCTGCAACATATCTCGCCTTTTTCCCCCCTGGGTGCTGGTCCATGCCAAGGTTAGTGCTAGGCAGCCACCTTGAGAGAAGTTCTCTGATTTATCTGCTTTGTTTACAAGTTAACACATAATGATGTCCGGTGTGTGCTATACTTTAAAGCTGCGTGAGCGTCGCACAAGTGGGTGGAAACACATGACGACCGCTTTGTGCCACATTTAGAATAAGCATGGGAGAGTGCCTGAAACTTAAGCTCTCATCATATTAGGGGGAGTAGTGTGCCGAGGCAAGTGTGAACAGCAGCTTGTCAGCTTGAGAATACATCACATCATCTCTTAATGTGCAGCAGTGAGGAAGATGGTGTGTTTATAGGCTCTGTAACGAGGAGAGTTTACAATAAGGAACTAAATCAGTGCTTGGAATCCTATTTTAATGAGAGGAAATATGTTCTGTTTACTAAATCATAACTCAGTGTATTCTATATTTTATGCCATTTTTCAGATAGGTAAAATGATTCCTTAGTAGGGTTAGGGTTAGGGTTAGGGTTAGGTTTGGTTTAGTTGGGATAATTAAATCTTTTCAGTCCTTAAATAAACATTTAATGCCTCCGTTAATATAAAAAAATAAACCAACATTTAAATTAAGTGTTTATTATATACATTTTACAGATGTATAGATTGTTTTATCTTATTTCATCTTATTGTTTTGTACTGTTTTCATCATTGAAAGATTATATAATTAAATCTGGAGTGCAGGATTTTTATAAATGTATAAATGAACGTCTGTCATATTGAAGCCCTTGTCGAACGAGTTCACGCCATAGAGCACGCACTTTATGTGTAATTTTGCATTATTTTAAATTATTTTAATATATATTTCAGTCTGTGCCACATTAGGAAAGCTCGAGAGTCTCTACAGAGAGATATATTTACCATTTATAAGCATGATATAAACATTAATAATTGGTTGATAACACACTTTAATGCAGTTGTAAGCTGCTATGAGGACATTTTAACTGTTTATTAATATTCAATATTTAACAATTATAATGTCTCCAATAAAGACATACTGTATTTTATATAATTATAACTAGGAGGAGTTGTTGAGATAAACATGAATAAATGTTGGTATCTGCTTACATTACATCAACATTTAGTACCTGTTTACATGCTTCTTATAATTCTTAATAGGGTTTAAAGTAAAGCATTACGGATTATTGTTTAATCTTATTATTTTTTTCCACCTGTTTTCCTGAATTTCTGTCCTGTGTTTGTATACTAGAATGAACGACCCAAAAATCTGACTGAAAATGTTGATGAGCTGGTGGACAGTGTTCGTCCCCGGCTGTCCACTTAGTGTCCTGTTTCTGTTAGTGCAAACAACAACCTGTCAGCTCCTAAAGCACCACCAGTCCTCCTCCTCCTCCTCCTCCTCCTCCTCCTCCTCCTCCTCCTCCTCCCCCTCCTCCTCCTCCTCCTCCTTGTCTTTGTCACTTGGAGGTTACCTTCAGCCGTCGTACATAACCCTCCCCTGCTGAAAGTCACACACGCACAGAAGTAACTCTAACCCTGCTTCACAGGGATTTCTACAAATGTCATGCACATACCAGCTGCTGCTGATTACTGCGTCGTTGACAGGAGTGAAAAAAAGTGGATTTTTGATGAGGTCCATTTGATCTCGCAGGCTCTCTACAATGCCCAAATGTCAGCCCTTGTGTTATTCGGGTTTTTATCTCATCTCTTGGCTTTCAGCTGAAGCCGATGTTAATGTGATTTTTACAGTTCAATTGGTGAGTGACTGCAGTGTTAATGAGCAGATTTTCATTATGAGCTGTGTGCCTCAGTTTTAAGTTAAAGTCACCAGTGTGGTTGTAGCATCGGAGTGGGGCCATTCTGGTTTAATGCATTAATTTGTCTTCATTCGTGTGAAGAAATTAGTGTGTGTGTGTGTGTGTGTGTGTGTGTGTGTGTGTGTGTGTGTGTGTGTGTGTGTGTGTGTGTGTGTGTGTGTGTGTGTGTGTCTGAATCTGTCATTATTATCTTTTTTGCATGTCTCAAAATTTCAGATTTTAGTTCACCACATATTTCCATCTAGAGTACAGACATCTCTCATCAGATATCTCTCTTGTGGTCTTCTTTTTTGTTCTTAGGTGATAAAAGCAGTGGAGGAAGAATTATATGCCTATATTAAAAATCCTCCTACAATAAAAGTACTGCAGTATTATGAGTGATGTAGTATGCAGTATTACAGTAAAAGTACTGCAGTATTATGAGTGATGTAGTATGCAGTATTACAGTAAAAGTACTGCAGTATTATGAGCGATGTAGTATGCAGTATTACAGTAAAAGTACTGCAGTATTATGAGTGATGTAGTATGCAGTATTACAGTAAAAGTACTGCAGTATTATGAGTGATGTAGTATGCAGTATTACAGTAAAAGTACTGCAGTATTATGAGTGATGTAGTATGCAGTATTACAGTAAAAGTACTGCAGTATTATGAGCGATGTAGTATGCAGTATTACAGTAAAAGTACTGCAGTATTATGAGTGATGTAGTATGCAGTATTACAGTCAAAGTACTGCAGTATTATGAGTGATGTAGTATGCAGTATTACAGTCAAAGTACTGCAGTATTATGAGTAATGTAGTATGCAGTATTACAGTAAAAGTACTGCAGTATTATGAGTGATGTAGTATGCAGTATTACAGTAAAAGTACTGCAGTATTATGAGTGATGTAGTATGCAGTATTACAGTAAAAGTACTGCAGTATTATGAGTGATGTAGTATGCAGTATTACAGTAAAAGTACTGCAGTATTATGAGTGATGTAGTATGCAGTATTACAGTAAAAGTACTGCAGTATTATGAGTGATGTAGTATGCAGTATTACAGTAAAAGTACTGCAGTATTATGAGTGATGTAGTATGCAGTATTACAGTAAAAGTACTGCAGTATTATGAGTGATGTAGTATGCAGTATTACAGTAAAGTAGTGGTTTGGTCCCTCTGACTGATATATTATTATATATGACATCATTAGATTATTAATAGTGAAGCATCAGTGTTAGAGCAGCATGTTACTGTTGTAGCTGCTGGAGGTGGAGCTAGTTTACACTACTTTATATACAGTTAGCTAGTTTAGTCCAGTGGTTCCCAACCTAGGGGTGGGGCCCCTCCAAAGGGTCAGCAGATAAATGTGAGGGGTGGTGAGATGATTAATGGGAGAGGAAAGAAGAAAAAACTAAGTTCTGATACACAAATGTGTTTTCAGTTTTTGGACTTTTTCTCTAATCTTTGATTTTTGCTGAAATATTGGATCATTTGAACATTTATTGAAATGAAACCATGTGAGAAGTTTAGAGGGAAAAATCACTATTTGGTGGAGCTGTTAACAACTCATAGACATCTGAAATGTGAGCCTGACTGTAGTCACATTTTCTGCTTTTTGTAAAGACGTCAAAAGACAAAAAGGTTGGAAACCACTGGATTCGTCTTCAACAACTAAAGCTGTCAAATAAATGTAGTGGAGTAAAAAGTACAATATGTCCCTCCCAGTGGAGTGGAAGTACCTCAAAACTGTACTTCATTATGATACTTGAGTAAATGTACTTAATTATGTTCCACCACTGGATTAAAAATTGAAGATACTTGACAGATTCAGGATGTAAATGTGGGTGAAATAAAACACAAACTCCTGTTCATCAGCTTTTATGGTCTTTATTGGGTCCGTGGTTAAGGAAATAATGGATAAAGTGTCTCCACCTTTTGGCAGCCTATTATTATTGCAGGTAACAAGACGAGACTGTTAGTGAGGTGTATTTTATTCATATCAGCCACTGATGACTTTGTAACAGATTAGGAAGAAATACTTCAAACTGAAGATGAATTGTTCTCTTTCTTGAATCTTTTACACAAGAAACAGTGATTCATTTTTAAAGATTGTCATCATCTGTGTGATTTTGTTCCTTTTATTGATTAAAAAATGAACTTCTCTTAAAAAAAAAAAATGAAAATGGATGGAGGTGTTTAAAGTTTCAAGATAAGTGAAATCTGGCTGCTGTTTTGAGATAATGGTGCGATGTGTTAATGAGGAATTTGTCATTATTAATTCACCATTACGTCCAGACTTCACAGAGCTTCACAGACCTCCATGAAATGTATTTTTTACTCTGTCTCGGTAAGAATTAGGTTTTAGCTCTCGTCCATGCATGAACAACCGCTGTGTGTAGTTTATTTTGGGAACATGTTGAGCTGTCACTGTTTACCTAGCTCAGTCTAGATGGATCCAAGGATTAACCATGCAGAAAGATGACCAGATGCTGCTCCTTTGAACATATTAATGGTTCAACTCTGACTAGTCAGTCTGTCTGTACAGATATGTAGACGGTGACATAGCGTTATAATTTTTAGCAGCATGCCTGTATGGATGTATTGGTGTTGGTCTTTGATCCAGACTGAAATATCTCAGCAAATATTAGACTGATTGCCATGAAATTGACATGAAAGGTCCACAGAGGATGAATCCTAATGACTTTGGTGATAGTCTGACTTTTCATCAAATGCCAAAATTACATTATATTTTTGATCCGTACCAAATTACCTACAGAACAGCACATTTTAGCTTTCTAACACACTAAACTATGATGGTGAATATGGTCGCTACATCATTGTGTTATCAGTTTATATTATAATAGTATTATAAGTGCTACTCTTTACTATTAAATAAAGGCAAAATATCTTATAAATAATTGAATAAAGTCAACAAAAACAAATAATGTATGTATATATAAATTGTTAGATATGATATTGTATTCATTTGCAATTAAATTATTGCTTTTTAAGTGCTGTTGCTTACTAATTATGTAATAATTCTTGTTACTGTCACTCATGGAAAAGAGAAAATACAGTATTTAATAACTAGAAAAGTACATTTTTTAATCAGTGTGATTGGTGCATTATTGATCAAGTTCTACCCTCCATCATTAATAATGTTATTTAACTAGATTATCGGGTTTTATGGCATTCCAGCTCTCTATAAGGGTTGTTTTATTATATTTTTACTGATTTGTTTTGCTGCTATGATCAAATAATATTCATTAAATTGAGTTATTACTACTGTTACTGGTTCTGGTAAAGCAAACACTGGTATTTCTCTAAAGTGCATCGGACAAGTGCAGATTTCTGTTCCCCTTTCCAACAACGTCTCGGCTCTTCGCTCGTAATTTATTCAGCTGGGATTCTGCGATATCGGCTCGTTCCTCGGCTTCCTCCAGCTCATGTTGCACCTTCCGAAATTTAGCCAGATGGATGCTGGTTTGTTCGTCCTGCGTCACACAGAAAAACAACATATGATAGAAGACATAGGTACACCTCATGGCAACATTTCACACAGTAATCATTTATAAATAACTCACCGCCTCCTCACACTGCCGCTTATACGCTTTCACTTTCAGCTGCAGGTTGTTGACCAAATCCTGAAGTCTTGCAACATTCTTCTTTTCCTCCTCACCCTAAAACAGTTTTTTACAGGCATTGCTCTCATATCTCTTTTTTGCATATTTTTCTGCTCCACTTTAAGCAGTCGAGTCTTTTGCTGGTGAAATTTCACTGTTATATAACCGGATATACTCTCTCACCTGATAAGTGACCTCTTTAATTTTCCTCTCATATTTCCGCACTCCTTTCATAGCTTCGCTGCTGCGTTTCTGTTCTGCCTCCAATTCATTTTCCAGCTCACGGACCTTAAAGGAAAGACAGCTAGTTTGAATTATTGCTCTACTTTTTCTACAAACTGTTTTTGTCCTTTGTTGATAATGATTTGTACCCTGGTTTCCAGTTTGTGAAGCTCCTTTTTCCCTCCTTTCAGAGCCAACTGCTCGGCCTCATCCAGGCGCTGCTGCAGGTCTTTCACTGTGGCCTCCATGTTCTTCTTCATCCTCTCCAAGTGAGCGCAGGTGTCCTGCTCTTTCTTCAGCTCCTCGGCCATCATGGCAGCCTGTATGCAAATGTGAACTCAGTGTGAAATTTAATCTGCGACACCGACAAAGTGAAGCAGTTCCTCATTTGATTGAATGACCCTCCACAGTAAATTGGATAGAAGAGAGAGAGAGAGAGACTCACATCCATGATGGCTTTTTTGGCCTTTTCATCTGCATTCCTCGCTTCCTGGACGGTGTCCTCCATCTCTGATTGCAGCTGAGTTAAATCACTATCCATCTTCTTTTTAGCATTCAGGAGGCTGCTGTTCTGCTCAGTACATTTAAATAGATACATTTAAAAAAAAGATGTGAATCATTTAGAACTAAAGAAAAATAATGTGTTTTTACAGATTGTATTATTTACAAATGTTACAGTTGTTTGTTTAAGCTAATAGAAACAAATTGAATATGAATTATATAAATGAATTATATTGTAAGTTATATTTATGAGTGTGTGTTTGCACATGTAAACATCAAATCGTCTGATAAACCTTATTCTGATGGAAAGCTGATGAGAGTAATGTGCTGCACTATGTCTTGACCACATAATCAGTTTGTGGAGCTTTGACGTCACCATGTCATGAGTCCCACACAAAAGCCCCAGTAAAACTTCAACATGTTGTTACAATTTTTGTATAGACATTAAAAAATTAGATATAATCCATTTACTAGTGAGCTATAGAGGTATTGGAAAGTGAAACTTGAAACTAGCTGTTTCCCCTGTTTCTTCTCTTTGTGCTAGGCTAAGCTAACAGTGGCAGTGAGTTCATTTACTGTACAGACTTGAGAGTGGTGTTGAGCTTGTCGTTTAACCATTAGCAAAAAAAAAGACATTGTGTAGTTCCCAAAATCCACTCGAGTCAGGTGTCATTAAAACAATAATAAACCATATGATAACATGTAGGCTAAAATGAAGGTAAAGAAAAAGAAGAATAAGAAGAAACAATATCTGAAAAATTAGCACTAGGACATGAATCAGTGCGATAAGAACCACCTCAAATGACAGAAACCATCTTTAGGAAACATTTAGTTACTGCAGTTTGGCCCATGTCCCATCTGCTAACATTTATGACCTGTACTACATTCAGCCACCAGGGGGCAGGATGTTTTGGCTCCTAACCTGCGAGTGTAGCAGCTGAATCCTCTCACTGACTTCGATCAGCTCCTGCTCAGCCAGCTTGCGGCTTCTCTCAGATTGCTCCAGCGCCGCCCTCATCTCCTCAATCTCAGCCATCATGAGGTTATTGCGACGCTCCACAATGGCCAGTTGCTCCTTCATGTCCTCCTGACTGTGGAGCGCTTCATCCAGATGGACCTGGGTGTCCTGGATCAGAGAGTACAAGTTTTAAGCATTATATCTGTGTTAATATTTTTATGTTTTTCAATGCATTCATACAAACCTTTAACTGAATCTGCAGGTTTCTCAGTTGTTTGGTCGCCTCGGCCGCCTGGCGGTTGGTGTGACCGAGCTGGATCTCTATCTCATTCAGATCCCCCTCCATCTTTTTCTTCATCCGGATCGCATCGTTTCTGCTGCGCATCTCGGCGTCCAGCGCGCTTTGCAGCGTGTCCACGGTTCTCTGGTTATTCCTCTTGAGCTGGTCGATCTCTTCGTCTTTCTCCGCCACCTTTCTGTCCACTTCTGACTTGATCTGGTTCAGCTCCAGTTGAAGGTGCAGGATTTTTGCCTCCTCGTGTTCCAGGGAAGACTACGAGAAAAGAAGCAATAGTCACCTTAATGAAACTGAAGGTATGATGTCATCTAAGGACATAATACAAACCTCAGCTTCCTCAAGAGCCACTTGAGTGTCTCTCTTGTCTTGTTCGGCTTGCTTTGCAGCTTTTTCCAGCTCATGGATGGTTTTAGCAGATTGTCCAACTTGCTCAGTGATATCGGTAATCTCCTCTAAAAATGTAAAGAGAAATAAGTTATTAATAGATAAAACATGACCACTAAAGCTTTCCAGCACCAAAAGAACAAATTAGACATCTTACCCTGCAGATTTTTATTCTCTCTTTTCATGTTCTCCAGGTGATCCATAGCTTCTTCGTATGAGTTTTTCAGCTTGAAGAGTTCTGTACTCAGGAGTCTGGACTCTCTTTGGGAAACCTCCAGATCTGATTGACCCTCCTCATATTTCTGTTTCCATTCAACCAGAATCTAACAGAGGAGGAAACAGCATGTGTAATCAGCTCAACCTCAACGATATGCTAATGAGGAAGTGTTTCTGAAGATAGAGAGAGAAAAAAAACCTTGTCAAAGTTCCTCTGTTTCTTGTCCAAGGTGGCATTAGCCGCGTTTGACCTTTCCAGCTCAACCATGAGATCCTCGACCTCAGCCTGCAGCCTCTGCTTGGTTTTCTCCAGTGATGCGCATTTGACATTTGCCGCCTCTGTCATCTCTTCGGATTCCTGCAGCCGCTGGGCCAGCCGCTTCCTTTGAACCAAAGATAAATTGTTCAAGACAAAATACCGGCACTGACATCAGAAATATGCTGCACAGTTCTTACTTTGCCTCCTCGAGCTCCTCGGTGCGTTGGATGCCGTCGGTCTCGTATTTGGTTCTCCACTGAGACACGTCGCTGTTCGCCTTGGACAGGCAGCGCTGCAGCTCGGCTTTGGCCTCCTGTTCTTCCTCGTACTGCTCTCTCAGCAGCTCGCAGTCATGTCGAGCTGATTGTACACTGTGAGCCAGGGCATTTTTTGCCTGAAAAGCAAGAATATACACACAAATATGATGTATAGCGTCATTTAAAACACCCTTGACACAATTTAAATTTACAACAAGCCTCCTGAACTGTCTCAGAAACAATATCATCTTCCTTTAGTATCCTTTAGTATAACATATTACAAACCCAGCTGGTTGATTGCTATCACTTTACAGGACTTCTGGGTATTTACCTGTTATGAATCTTTTGCTTTGATTTTGGGCTAATTTGCACTTTATTAGGTCATGTGTATCCTTATTTATTAATTAAGACATTACATATGTTTTTTTAATCTTGCTATTGGTTTTATTTACTTTTACACTTCTTGTCTTTTTTACTGTCTTTTTATTGTCTGTTGTTTTTTACTTTATTACTTTTATGCTTACATTGAGCAGCTGGAAACATACATTTCCCATTGGGATCAATACAGTATCTATCTATCTATCTATCTATCTATCTATCTATCTATCTATCTATCTATCTATCTATCTATCTATCTATCTATCTATCTATCTATCTATCTATCTATCTATCTATCTATCTATCTATCTATCTATCTATCTATCTATCTATCTGTCTGTCTGTCTGTCTGTCAGAGTACCTGCAGCTACACAATTTACTCACTATATATGTGATGCTACCAACTCGTTACTATGGGAACAATTTCTCCCACTCTCACTTCTTCCCAGTCTGCCACCATGATGTGAACACACACAAGTCTTAAAAAACGGGAATATTTCCCATCTTTCCTCATTCATCCCATATTATTCTCTTGATAAATAAAATCGAACTACATCAATTCTGGTAAATGTTGAATTGTTTGTCTCTTTCTCAGGTGTAAGGATTTCTCTGTTTTGCATTATTGTAAACTGTATATTTAGATTTTGGACTGTTGGTCAGTCAAAACAAACAATTTAAAGACTTCAACTTGGCCTCTAGAAAACTGTGTTGGGCATCGTTCACCATTTTCTCACATATATACCAAATAAAAACAGTAAATCAGGCTTCATTGTGTTTTTCAGACCTTAATCTCCTCATCCAAAAGTCTCTTCAGCTCTTCGATTTGTTGACTCCCCACAGATTTCACTCTGCTCAACTGTGAGAGAGCCATTTCTTTCTCCTCATGCAGACGTGAAAGTTCACCTATTGAAGAAAAAGATGATACAAACTGACCTGTCTGCCCATCTTAAGTGGACTTTTGTATGTTTTTTATGTAGTTTTTAAGATCAGAAACCTACCGTTTTCTGTTTGTAGTCGAGCATTGAGTGCAGTGTAATCACTCAGTGTCCTCTGGGCTTCATCTGATTTGGTCTTGTATTCATTCATTTGGTCTTCAAGGGTCCTGCACATTTTCTCCAGATTAGCCTGAAAAATCCAGTGTTGGTTGTAATGAACAAGATAAAATATGCAAAAATTGGGGAGAGACATGCACACCTTTTTGGTTGACAGTCTTTTACCTTATTTTTCAGAACACTGTCCATATTGCTCGCCATGTCGTCGATTTCCATCTTCAGCTCGCTCTTCTCTTTCTCCAGTTTCTGCTTCACCCTTTGAAGATTGTCTATCTGATCGCTGAGCTCTGCGACGCTGTCAGCCTGCTTCTTGCGCAAAGTTGCCGAGATGGATTCGTGCTGCAGGGTGGACTCTTCCAGATCACGACGCAGCCTCTGAAACTCTGCATCTCGCTTCTTGTTGAGCTCGGCCTGAGCGGCGGTGGCTCCTCCGGCCTCGTCCAGCCTCTCACTGATCTCCTCCAGCTCTCTGGAGAGATCGGACCTCTGCTTCTCTACTTTGGCTCTAGTCGAGCGCTCGGACTCGATTTCTTCTTCCAGCTCTTCAGTGCGAGCCTACGATAGAGTTGTAATAATTTGTGCACTTAACATATGAAAGAAATAGTGTTTAAATGTGCTTATTGTTGTTAAATAATAAATCATACCTGAAGCTCTTTAATCTTCTTTTGCAGTTGGATGCCAAGGGCTTGCTCATCGTCCATCTTGCACTGCAGATTGCTGATTTCAAAGTCCTTTCTGAAGGTTTAGGGTTAGGTTAAGTGTGACTTTTCAGTGCATAGATCATAGAAATGTCACATCCACTGGCTCATTTAGTCATGCACATCCACTTTGTTCCAGTCTGAAATATCTGGACTAATATTGGACTGCCATGACATTTTGGATGACATTTTCCTAGTACCATCATGGGGTTCACATTTGTGTTTTTTGGTCAAATTCTCAACTATCTTCGGCTGGATTTCCATTAAATTTGGTGCAAACATTCAAGGTTCCCAGAGGATGAAACCTAATCATTCAGTGATCCTTTGACCTTTCCTCTAGCACCACCAGCAGGGACGTTTTAACTTATCCAGTTAAAGATTCTACACAGATTTGCACAATATTTGGTACAAACATTAAAGGTTCCTAGATGATGAATCCTAATCACTTTGGTCCTTTGACATTTTTGGCTTTAATTGAAATATCTCAACAACTATTGGATGGATAGCTGTGATATTTGCTTCAGACATTCATATCTCCCTCAGAATAAATGGTAATCACCGCTGTAGTCATCTGATTTCATTTAAAATTCATTTTGTCTAATAATTTGGTTTAACACTCATGCAAAACTAATAACATTCCCATCAGCCTCATCTTTGTGTCTAGTGCTAATTAGCAAATGTTAGCATGCAAACACACACAACAAAATTACAGCTGCTAAACATCAGCTGATAGCATTGTCATTCATGTCATATTATAATTACTGTAACGAGTTTTTTGTCATGCAAACAGCATTTATCATTTTTTATCAACCTCCAAGTCATAATTATGACCGGGAAACTGGGGTTTTCTAAATTTCTTAATTGTAATTAACCTTTGTGTCGTCCTCCCGGGTGTTTTGACTGTTCCTTCTGTCCTCCTTTTCTTCCTTCCTTCCTTCCTTCCTTCCTACTTCCCTCCCTCTTTCCTTCCTTCCTTCCTTCCTTCGTCCTTCCTTCATTCATTCCTTCCTTCCTCCCTTCCATCTTCCTCCCTTCCTTCCTTCCTTCCTTCCTTCCTTCCTTCCTTCCTTCCTTCCTTCTTCCTCCCTTCCTTCCTCTCTCCCTCCCTTCCTTCCTTCCTTCCTTCCTACTTTTGTAAATACACAATAGTTTAAACCCTCATATGACCTAATCAGTTGTCATTCAACCTTCCTTTTAAGCAGATGTACGTAAGTAGATGTACCGCCCCTTTCATTATTATCATCATTCCTGATTGATGTTTTTCCCTCTCAGCAGTATAAAAGCAACTTGAATATGTTTGAATAACTTGTATTTTCAGGATTGTAATGTTGAATAGCAGACAACATACTTTTTCAGTCTCTCTTCCATTTGCTGTCGTTCATTCTCCAGGTCCATTATGGTTTCCTGGGACAGCTTCAGATCTCCCTCTAGTTTCCTTCTGGATCTCTCCAAGTCAGCACGCACCTTCTTCTCCTGCTCCAGTGAGCCTTCCAGCTGCAAGAGATATTCAAGAAAACCACTGAAGCTTTTCGGAAATCATGCAAAAGACGAAGCTGGACATTATTTATCTAAAATACGAGCCCAAGGCTTTTTCGCGCTTACATCATCGACCTGTTGCTCTAACTTGATCTTCGTCTTCATTAGAGTGTTTACTTTATCCTCCTCAGCCTGAAGATCGTCCAGTGTCTGCTGGTGCACCTCCTGCAAAGCTTTGATCTCCTTTGAGGACTTCATCATATTTTCCTCCAGTGTGGTTAACTCCTCGATCAAATTCTTCACCTAAAGGAAAGAAGCAAACGGAGCTGATATGTTTTCTTATCACCTCAAATAAAACTCCAAAAGAATAAATGAAAATTATGAGAGGTACCTTATTTTCCGTGGCATATTTCTCCTTCTCCACTTTAGCGATGATGAGTTCCAGGTCGTCTATGTCTCTTTTGAGCTCCGAACATTCGTCCTCCAGCTTCCTCTTCTTAGCGGTGATTTCGGCGTTGATCTCCTCCTCTTCCTCTATCCTCTCCGAGAACTCTTTGACTTTGGCCTCCAGGTGTATCTTGCTCTTTATCAAGCCTTCACACCTCTCCTCGGCGTCGCACAGGTTCTCCCTTTCCTAAAATACAAAGGGGAATAACGATCTATTATTATAGCGCTTTAAAAGTGGACTGTTTGAAAATAGACGTTTTTTGTTTTCGGTGTTAATTTTAATCTTTTTCAGCTTTTTCATTGTTATCACAGTATTATTTATTACAGTAGTAGTAGTTATTTTCATTTTGAGTTATTAGTTCAATACAGTTATTTATTTTTTAAGAGACATTTGCACATTTTGGCATATTTTGTGCTGCCTATACTGTCAAAAACACTGTATTTTACTCTGTTTTCATGCGTTTGGTTGGTTTGGATTCATTTGCATATTTAAAAATTGGACAAACTGCATTTTAAATATATGTTTTTACACCTATTG